>NC_139513.1:42725345-42827027 GCF_947247035.1 Vipera ursinii
GTGCATCAGAAGTGGCCCGAGAGTTCATGGCCTCCATGACGGCCATGGACCTTACTCAAATTACTCAGGACCCAACTCACGAGGGAGGAAACATGCCGGATCTAATTTTTGTCTCTGGGCAGTGGCTAAATGGGCTGGGTGGGGTTACTCCAACATCACAACCCCTTTCATGGACAGACCACTACCTCCTGCGGTTGGGCCTCCGTCACGTCACCCCCCGATGTCAGGAAGCGGAACCGACCAGGTGGTTCCGCCCCAGGCGCCTGATGGACCCAGATAAATTCCAGATGGCGCTTGGACCGATTCCCACCTCCCTCTCCCACAACCCGGTCGAGTCCTTAGTTAATGCCTGGCAACAGGCTGCTTCGGAGGCGCTCGACCGCGTTGTCCCTTTGCGGCCTCTGACCCGGCGCAAGTCCCGACTCGCTCCTTGGTTCTCCAAGGACCTGCGGGAGATGAAGCGCCAGAGAAGGGGCCTAGAGAGCATTTGGAGAGCCAGTCGGTCTGAGTCTGACCGAACACAGTTAAGATCCTTTTCTAGATCCTATCTTGTGGCAATGAGGGTGGCAAAGCGCGCCTACTTCACCACCCTCATTGCGTCCGCAGATAATCGCCCGGCCGCCCTATTTAGAGTGGTCCGCTCCCTTTTAAGTCAAGAGACGGGAGAGGACCCCCTACATGGACGGGCTGAGGAATTTAGTAAATATCTGGTGGACAAAATTGCTCAGATTCGGGCTGGTCTGGACTCTGACTGGGCAGTATCTAACGAGAGGAAATCGATGAAGTTGGCCAAGTACATCTGGGAAGAGTTCGATCCTGTGACTCCGGATGAAGTGGACAAGATCATGGGGAAACTAAGTGCCGCCACATGTTTGTTGGACCCGTGTCCCTCCTGGCTAGTCTATGCTTCTCGGGAGGTTACACGAGGCTGGCTCCTAGCAGTTATCAATGCCTCACTGAGTGAAGGGTACTTCCCTGCTGCCTTGAAAGAGGCGGTGGTAAGGCCCCTCCTCAAGAAACCGGCACTGGACCCAGCTGTTTTAAACAACTTCCGTCCTGTCTCCAACCTTCGCTTCCTTGCGAAGGTCGTTGAGAGTGTGGTGGCGCGACAGCTCCCTTTGAACCTGGAGGAAGCTGAATATCTAGATCCGTACCAATCGGGTTTCAGACCGGGGCACAGCACGGAGACGGCATTGGTCGCGCTGGTGAATGATCTCTGGCGGGCCCGAGATAGAGGTTATTCTTCTGTCCTGGTCCTATTAGATCTATCAGCGGCTTTTGATACCATCGACCATGGTATCTTACTGCGTCGTCTTGAGGGGCTGGGAGTGGGAGGCACCGTTCTGCGTTGGTTCTCCTCCTACCTCTCGGACCGTTCGCAGACGGTGTTGGCAGGAGGGCAGAGGTCAAGCCCTAGGCCTCTTAATTGTGGAGTGCCTCAGGGTTCGGTGCTCTCGCCCCTCCTGTTCAACATCTATATGAAGCCGCTGGGAGAGATCATCCGTAGCTTCGGGGTGAAATATCATCAATATGCTGATGATACCCAGCTATTCATCTCCACCCCGAACCAACCCAGTGATGCCCTTGATGTGATGTCCCGTTGTCTGGAAGCGGTACAGATTTGGATGGGAGAAAACAGGCTTCGACTCAACCCGGCCAAGACTGAGTGGCTGTACATACCGTCATCTCGTTTAGTCCAAGAGGTTCCATCTCTGACTATAGGAGGAGAGATGTTACCTCCCATTGATAAAGCACGCAATCTGGGCGTCCTCCTAGATTCACGACTCAGTTTTGAAGATCACATTGGAACCGTGGCTAGGGGGGCATTTGCCCAGATTCGTCTTATATACCAATTGCGCCCCTTTTTGGACCGAGATGCCCTACGTACAGTCACCCACGCACTCGTTACCTCCCGTATTGATTACTGTAATGCTCTCTACATGGGGCTGCCCTTGAAGACCACCCGGAGGCTTCAGCTGGTGCAGAATGCAGCTGCACGGGTTGTGATGGGAGCTTCCCGATACTCCCATATTACACCCCTCCTGCGTGAGCTGCATTGGCTACCAGTTGCCCTCCGGGTGAGATTTAAGGTGCTGGTACTTACCTTTAAAGCCCTACATGGCTTAGGTCCGGGATACTTGCAGGACCATCTGCTGCCGGGAACAAATTCCCATCGTCCAGTACGCTCACACAGAGAAGGCCTCCTCAGGGTACCGTCAGCTAGGCAATGTCGGCTGGCGACCCCCAGGGGGAGGGCCTTCTCTGTGGGAGCACCAACCCTATGGAATCAGCTCCCCCCTGAGCTTCGGATAGCCCAAAACCTCCAATCCTTTCGCCGCGGCCTCAAAACACACCTGTTCCACCAAGCTGACCTAGACTGACAGGCATTTTAATTAATTTATATTTAGTATTTTTAATTCATTTTAAAATTCTCTAATTTTTATTGCACTGATGTTCTCAATTTTCATTTTATCTTGATTTATGTACTTATTATATGTTTTATTGTGAGCCACCCTGAGTCCTTCAGGAGATAGGGCGGGATATAAATCCCATCAATAAATAAATAAATAAATATTGCTAAGCACATTGGTTTGTGCTTAAATTGTAAGCCGCCCTGAGTCTTCGGAGAAAGGGCGGGATATAAATGGGATTAAAATAAATAAAATAAAATAAAAAATATAAATGGATTTTTTTTAAAAAAAGGTTAATAGTGGAAAATAAAATATTCTGACACAACCCCCAGTACAATGGAAACAGTAGTAACTGGTGATATCACAAAAATGATCGAAAACTTTTGTGACAATTAAGTTATAACATGTAACATTGGCAGTTTCATTAATTTCTAATTAACAGTTTGACTTTTCACTTCTAGATCAATCCATGTAAGAGGGACATAAATATATGTAATTCTTTTATTAAAAGAATTAATAATTATTAAAAGAATTAATAATTAAAATTATAAAAATGTTTAAGTGTAAATTCGACCTGAGATCTAATCATGACATACTTTATTTAATATTATATTGCTTTTATCCAGAGTATTAAACATGGTGATATCAGAAAATATTATCTAGCTTCAATTTCAGGGAAAGAGGGATTCTGTTGCATTATTTTCAGATCATGCTAGGCTACTAGGACAAGCAGTTATAAACAAATAATGAATCTATAGCCTTTTTATATGTTGCTGAACTGCAGTTCTTAGCAGCCATGTCCTTCATCCACCCTCACCCACCCCCACACACATATTCAAAAGGTATTTCCCCACTGACTTAAAATGATAGGATAAATAGGCATTCATATCTAAGTGATGATAGACATTGGAAGGAAAATTCCAAAACTATATATCAGCCAATAAAATGACTTTACCAGAATGGTGCTCAGAGTGCTTCTTTGCAATCATGACAGAACCTGTCATGATTAGAGATTAGAGGATTAGAGAATACATTTATTTTTTTCATCCATGTACTGTTCATCTGAATTGATTCCTATGTTTATTTCTATATTAATATGTATCTCTTTTTTAAAAAAATCAAGAAAAATCCTTTAATATTTCATGGGCCATATTTTAGGTTTTTATGTTTACCTCAGACCTTGCATTATTATATGTGTTATTTATTTGGGGCATATTTTGTTTTTTGTTTTTTTATACAAATTTTATTGATTTTCTGATATTACGTTCACATATTTGAAAAGCAACATGGTGGCTGGGTAGTAGTAATTCAATTACATACAGATATCATTAGTACAGATTTCAAATTGCTACCATAAATATTTCCTCTCCATTTCCCTTCATATATACTGTCTATTTGTAAATTAAGAGACAAGTTTCTTACATATATCCATAGTTTTTAGTTTACACATATTCTAATATTTTTAACATGAAATCTTTTAGACAATCAATGACCTAATAGATTTTTCAATTTTAATTTCCACTAACATTTAGATTTAATGTTTGATATTTATCATTCCCAAGATTTTTAATATACTCCCAATTCATCTATCACCATTCCTCACAAAATCTAATATTCAATATACACATCCCATTTACTTACCTTCTCACCCTCTATGTCAACAAGTTAAGGATACAATATGATATCCTTCCTTTTTGCTAATTTTCAGTTGCTTTTTTAAGTAGTAATAAAAAATGTTTTTATTTCAATATTTAATGCTTCTTCTCTTTCTCTTTATATCTGCTCTCTTGCTTAAACTGATAATTTTCATTTTTAACATTCCATGTAGACCTATTTATTACTTTCAACAATAAGTTTTTAGCTTATCTACATTATTCATCTTTACATGACCTTTATGCATAAATCAATATTCAAATTAGCTATTAGTATTTATACTGCTAAATTTTAATGACCAATTTTTTTTCTTTATCTCAGTTCATAACAATGTCTTGTGTTCTTATCTATTTAAGTACATTCTGTTTCAGATTTCAATAAGATGGTCGAAACTCCATTCTTCCTGAGTCTTATTCTAGCTTTTTTCCTTTGCCAAATCATCTTCCATGTCCTTGTTTTTGGGTCATCAAACCAATCTCCTTGTAATATCATGTATATTAATTGATATTGGCAAAACCATCCAATCACCATTTTTTTGAGAGGACTTGTAGGTATAGTGCAGGGGTGTCAAACTGCCAGCCCACAGGCCAGAGCATCACAGAGAAACCGTGCCCATCCCATTTTCGGCAATGGGAAAAAGTCCTGATACGTCGTGCGACATCATGTGACATCGCGAGTTTGACATACCTGGTCTAGTGGGTGGTCTCTTTATTCTTCCACATCAATGTAGTTGTTCTGAATTGTTTGTCTTCTCATCCAACTGTTCTTTTTCTAGATCCTCTAGTTCCTTCTGAGTTGTATAAGAAACCTTTTCCTTTTTCCAGGTTGTCAATGTCTTTTTCTGGATTTTCAAATATCAATATTCGTTTAATAGTAGATTCTTCTGTCATGGTACTTGAATGTTTCATTTTTTTTTCTACTGTATTTTGTATAGCTAATTCTTTAATTGTGGTCAAAGTTTGGGCTTTCATATCTGGGCTGTCTTCTTGTTCCTTCCCATAGCGTCTTAGTATTTCATTGGTTGTGGTAAGAATTTGGATTAGTGTATTTAACATAGCAAGAGTTTGTTGATCTTCATCAATAAATAAATTTTGTTCCTGGTCTTCTTTCATGTTGGTATTTTAAACTAAAGGCTTCACACTTAGAAAATCCAAAATAAAGAATTTTTTTTCTAGATAGGGAACACAAAGCCTTTCACAGCTGTTGTTTCAAAGTTCTCAAGGTTATGTATCTTATCTATTTCCCTGGGCAGTCAGCCAGGCCCCTTTTAAAGTTTCTCTTTGAGTCCCAAAGTTGTCTTAATCTTTTCAGTTTTTCTTTCTTTTTTTCATAAGAAAGAATCCAGATTTCCAACAGAAGTAGACAATGAACAGCCTTGGTGGAGCAGTGGGCTAACGCCTCCTTAAGTAACACCAGCTGCCTGCAATTAGTGCAGGTTCGCATCCCACCAGGCTCAAGGTTGACTCAGCCTTCCATCCTTCCGAGGTAGGTAAAATGAGGACCCAGATTGTTGGGGGCAATTAAGCTGACTTTGTAATAATGCCGCTTGGGGGGTGTATGAAAGCCCTAACAAGCAGGCATATACATAGAATGAAGGCTACTGCTAAGCTTGTAAGCTGCCCTGAGTCTTCGGAGAAGGGCGGGATATAAATGGAATTAAAATAAAAATAAATAAACAATAGGAAATAAAAAATCTTTCAATCCACATGGTTTGAGAAATAAAGTTCCAATTGGGATTCAGTTACTTTTTCAATGTTTAAAACACCCCTGGGTATTTAGTTGCCTCTCTTTCTGGAGGGAGGGCTGAAATCCCTCTTCCCTCACTGCAGGGGGAAAAATGCTTAACAGCTTAAGGAAGTATAGAAAGTAATTAGAGTGTAAAATAGGTAGATCTCACCCAGTCTCTTCCACACTGCTTTAAGAGTTGACTGGTGGAAAATGTGACTTCAGCTGTTCACAGCCTAGGGACGAGCCATAATGGCCAGTCCTTTTGTCCGCCAGTTTGGAGGGATCGCCAGGTCCAACAGGAGAGTTGCAGCTCTCCCACAATCCAGCGAGCACCCCTCCTTGCTGGTTACCTCTTCAGGGCAGCTTTTGGGCCTTTTCAGGGCCCCCCAGCAATGTGAAACTGGACAGGGAAGAGAGAGCAAGTCTCCCAGCCATCCATAGTGGCTGTGTGACAAACTGGAAGTCTATTTGGGGCATATTTTGATGCATTTGTGAGTGTAGAGTGCCATCATGGTATTCAGAAAAATGCAAAAACTGATGATTGGGGAAGTTTTGGTAGGCACATTAGCCAAGGAGTTCATCCAGTTAAATTCTTATTGGGATTTACAACAACATTCTCAAGCATCAGTATATTAAAAGTTCAAATAGTTATTTTCCTCGTACAAGTGCCAGCTGCTCCTTCCTTGTCATTTTAAAATTAATTTTCTCATTAATAGATGTGCTAAGCTCCAAAGTATAATGAGGAAATAACTGTTGCTATTATATTATAAACTAGGCTTGATGTAAAAGGAACAGTAATTCCTCATCCTTTTCAAAGTGTACCATTAGCTTTCACAAGGGCAGCTCTTACAAAGACAACAAATTATTTTAAGCAAATATATACCAAGTGTTGCATCTGGATGTTAAATATGCAAGTGAACCTATTGGCCGAGTTCATTTATTACAATGAAAGACAAAGAAATATGGGAAATCATTCTGATATTGCTTTTAAGAATAAAATAGTTAATATTAGGAAGAATGCTTTTAGGAACTTGCAGTCCTTTTAAATTGCATTACAAACCTCATGTAAATAGATCTAGCACAGTTCAGAAAAAACTATCACAAAGATCTCATCAGGTAATATATATAAAGTAATAGTAACCATACATACTAACAGTAATCTCCTCTCTCTCTCTCTCTCTCTCTCTCTCTCTCTCTCTCTCTCTCTCTCTCTCTCTCTCTCTCTCTCTCTCTCTCTCTCACACACACACACACACACACACACACACACTATATCTATCTTCTATCATCTCTCTCTCTCTCTCTCTCTTTATCTATCTATATCTCATTAGATATATTTTATAGTATATAGTATAAACTATATAGTGAGGAGAGAAAGATGGAAGGAGGGAGGAAGAAGGGTATCACTTGGTATCATCAAATGTTAATGGTACCCTCAGTGCTTTTTTTGTAAAAGAAAAAAGTGCCGGAACTCGCACATGTCATACAACCCACCTTGCCTACCCTACAAGTTTCCATCCAAAAAAGGTGCCAGAACTCCATTCTGAGCATTCTAGGGCCAAAAAAAAAAGCCCTGGGTACCCTAATAGCAAATATTTGGTTTTCAATTTATTCGTTGGGAGGAGAGATTATTCGTTTGATTAGGAAAGAGGGAGGCACTTATGATGTAATGTTGAAAACAAACACATACTGTATTTCAGCTCTGTGTAAGGATTTCCCCCCTTAAATTTCTATTCCACCACTATTGATTTAAGATAATTTGATTTCTTCTTGAAAACTACTGACATCTATTAACAATGTTTGTAAGATATCTCATGCTTTGCAAATATTTTTTTCCCAATACAAATTTGCTTAATGCTTATTCAAAGACTGTGAGGAACATCTGTCTCTTTAGGTGACAACAAAATTCAAATAACTGTTATATTATAAAACTTATTCTTCTATTTACTTATGCTTATTACCAAGGCAAAAAAAAATGAAAATGTTCTTTGCAGGACATATGAAGGACAAAATCAAAGGTAAAATTTAATAATAATAATAATAATAATAATAATAATAATAATAATAATAATAATAATAATAATAATAGTAATAATAATAATAATAATAATAATAATAATAATAATAATAATAATAATAATAATAATAATAATAATAATAATAATAATTTTATTTGTATACCGCCCTTTTCCCGAAGGACTAAAGGTGGTGAACAGGGCAATACATGTTAAAAAACAAGAATACAAAAGTTAAAAGAGATTAAACAAGATGCCCAAGAACTATAACAATAAGTTAAAATACATAAAAAGCAATTAAAACCCAAACCCATCACCCATCAGGCCAGGCCGGCTTCTTCGAACAGGTAAGTCTTTAGGTCGCGCCGGAAGGAGCGAAGGTCGGGGGCCATCCGGAGCTCAACCAGAAGATGGTTCCATAAATCCAGCCCGCCCACAGAGAACGCCCTCCCCCTGTGGGCCACCAGTCAACATTCTTTGACCATTGGCACCCTGAGGAGGCCCTCTCTGTGGGAACGCACAGGGCGGAGGGAGGTTGATGCCGGCTGCAGGTGCTCCCTGAGGTATTCCGGACCCATGCCATGAAGGGCTTGTAGGTCATTACCAGCACCTTGAATCTCACCCGGAAGACAACTGGGTGCCAATACAGCTCACGGAGCAGGGGTGTAACATGGGAGTATCGGGAGACTCCCAACACAACTCTCGCGGCTGCATTCTGTACCAGTTGGAGCCTCCGAGTGGTCCTCAAGGGCAGCCCCATGTAGAGAGCATTGCAGTAGTCCAAATGAGAGGTCACGAGCGCATGAGTGACCATAGGCAAGGCATCCCAGTCTAGATAGGGCTGCAACTGGCGCACCAGGCGAACCTGGGCGAAGGCCCCCCTAGTCACATTTACTATATGGTCTTCTAAAGAAAGCTGTGAATCTAGGAGGACTCCCAAGTTGCGAGCCCTATCTACGGGGGGTAATAACTCACCCCCCATAGAAAGAGATGGAATATTCTGAATATCCCGAGATGCCGGTACGCACAGCCACTCAGTCTTGTCAGGGTTGAGTCGAAGCCTGTTCCTCCCCATAGAGACCCGAACCGCCTCCAGGCAATGGGACATCATGTCGAGAGCATCACTGGGGTGGTTTGGGGTCAAAATGAAAAGCTGGGTATCATCCGCATACTGATAATACCAAACTCCAAAACCACGAATGATCTCACCCAGCGGCTTCATATAGATGTTGAACAGGAGAGGCGAGAGGACCGACCCCTGAGGAACTCCACAAGCTAGAGGCCTCGAGGTCGACCTCTGTCCCCCTGCCAACACCGACTGTGAACGTCCCAGGAGATAGGAGGAGAACCACTGAAGAACCGTGCCTCCCACTCCCAATCCCCTGAGACGCCGCAGCAGGATACCATGGTGGATGGTATCAAAAGCCGCTGAGAGGTCTAATAGGACTAGGACAGAAGAATATCCCCTGTCCCAAGCCCTCCAGAGATCATTCACCAGAGCGACCAATGCCGTTTCCGTGCTGTACCCAGGCCTGAAGCCCGATTGGTATGGGTCTAGATAATCCGCTTCATCCAGAACCAGAGGGAGCTGATGCACCACCATGCTCTCAACAACCTTTGCAAGAAAGCGAAGGTTGGAGACCGGACAAAAGTTATTTAACACAGCTGGGTCCAAGGCAGGCTTCTTGAGGAGAGGTCTCACCACCGCCTCCTTCAAGACGGTGGGGAAACTACCCTCACTCAAAGATGCAGATATAACTGCCTGGAACCAGCCTCGTGTCCCCTCCCGGGCCACATAAACCAGCCAGGAAGGGCACGGGTCCAATAAACACGTGGTGGAGCTCAGCCTCCCCATAATCCTGTCCACTTCCTGCAGAGTCACAGGATCGAACTCCTCCCAGATAACATTGACAAGACCACCTGTGTCCTGATCGTCAGACTCTGCCCAGTCGGAGTCCGAATCCGAGCGATTTTGTCCAACAGATGTTGGCTAAACTCCTCGGCACGTCCCTGCAAGGGTTCCTCCCTCACCTCCTGATTAAGGAGGGAGCGGGTCACCCTAAACAGGGCAGCCGGGCGATTATCTGCGGACGCGATAAGGGTAGCGAAGTGATTAGACCTCGCCACCCTTATCGCCACGAGATAAGACCTAATATAGGTTCTTAGTCGCAATCAGTCGGATTCAGATCGGCTGGATCTCCAACAGCTCTCTAGGCCCCGTCTCCGATGCTTCATCTCCCAGAGCTCCACAGAAAACCATGGAGCCCGCTGGTATCTGCACCGGGTCAGGGGCCACAAGGGTACAACTTGGTCAAGTGCCTCCGTGGCCGTCCTTTCCCAGGCTTCCACTAAGGCATCTGCCGAGCTGTGAGCAGAGGAGGCAGGTGGGGACCCCAGCACTGACTGGAATCTCTCAGGGTCCATTAAGCGCCTGGGGCGGAACCATCTAGTTGGTTCAACACACCCACGGTGAGGAGCAGCAAAATGGAAGACCAGCCGCAGGAGATGATGGTCGGTACATGACAGGGACATAACAATTTGAGAGCCCCCACCAAGATCAGATAGAAAAACCAAATCAAGGGTGTGGCCTCCCACATGAGTCGGTCCATGAATTACTTGCATCAGGTCCATGGCCGTCATGGAAGCCATGAACTCCCGAGCTAACTCAGAGGATCCTCCCAGGGATGGTAGATTGAAGTCACCCAAAACCATAAGTCTTGGGAACTCAATCACCAGCCCCGAGAGGGTATCGAGAAGCTCAGGCACGGCTGCTGCTACGTGACTAGGTGAAAGGTACAGCAGCAGCAAGCCCAACTGTGCCCTAGGACCACATCTCAGGAGGAGAGACTCACACCCAACTATCTAATGAAGTTCCACATTCAGAATCAGTTTTTATTGTTGGGTTTCTGCTAATTGAATTCACGTTGTCAAATGAAAGTATCTGCTAGAAAAAATCCTGCCAGTCAAAAACGTAAGGAAATGTTACATTTCTCTTACAAATTGGATGATAGTAGCTTAATATATTGCATTTTTGCTCATTATTTTTGCTTTAATGCAGAGGAGAATATGAAAAGCTATAGGAAATGGCACAGCAACATTTGGAAACATTTGGAAACATTTAGAGTTTGCTTAAAGAGGCTTTAGTTAGAAGATATCTCATAGATGTCATCTGAGAATGTATTCAGGAGATCAAGGTGGTATTTATAAAATTATCCTCATATTATCCTGTAAATTAGGTTAGGGTGAGACAGCTGACCCAGAGATGCCAAGTGGGGTTCCATAGCTGATGGAGGCTTTCAAGTTAGATGTCCTCAAACATAATTCATGTTTGAACCCTATAACATATTGGCAACCGTACTGAAATTATTTACCATCTTCTCTCTGAGGAATCTGTGATAGAAGATCCTAGAGAAATAAAATTACCTGGTTTCTTTTTAGTTGAGATTCAAGCCTGGTCCTGAGACAGAAATAGCCCTAGTAGATAACTTTTGTTAAAGTCTAGATATGGGAACTGTTTGGTCTTATTAATGTTTTGGCAACATTCACTACCATTCATTTTGGTATGCTTCAGAACCATCTAGAAAAGCTGAGAATTGGGGCATCAATTCACGGTAATTTTGCTACATTAGTGAGCAATTCCAATCAATGGTTGTGGGATGCATGAGATGCTCCTTCTGTGATTATACAGGATCCAGAGGCCTCCTCCTTCATCTTGTTTAATGGCTACATGAAAATCCAGCAAGATTCCATGCATAATTTTGTAATTAAGTGTCATCAATATGATAATGACACTCAAATACACATCACCACCCTGAGTCAGCAATCCCAAAATCTTAAACTGTGCTCTGGACGCTATGAAGAGCTGAATGGGGTGAAACAAGCTCCAGCGAAATCATATCAAAATAGAATTGTGGATGATTAGTAAATATCTAGGCACTTGAATAAAAGTATATAAATAGCAATTCTGAGCAGGGTTGAGCTCTTTCCAAAAGAAGCAAATTGTGACTTGGAGGTACTCCTGCTCTAATAATTCTTGTTAAATAGCATGGGGAAGTTGTAGATATTTGCCTTTTGTACAGTTTGGGCTTGACCATTTATTTTGATTCTTCCTGGAACAGAAGGTTCTTGTTTCAGAAACTCATGACCTGATTACTATGCAGATGATTACAATATTATAACACATTGTCCTTGGGACTGCCTTTGGAGATGACTCAGAAACAAAATGTAAGATTATTGGTAGGACAACTTCACCAGTCTAGAATTTCATTTATATTAAAGTAATTACATTGCCAGATCTAATTCAATGTGCTGATTATTACCTTTAAAGTCCAAACAGTGAAGCATCACAATAATGTTTTTGATAATGTTTTGTTGTTGTTAGCTGTGAAGTCATGTCAGACCTATTGCAACCCCATGGACAACGTTCCTCCAGGCCTTCCTGTCCTCTACCATCTTCTGTAGTCCATTTAAGCTCATGCCTACTGCTTCAGTTTCAACTTCAGGATCTAGCTTTCTAAAGAGCAGTCAGGGTTGATCTCCTCTAGGACTGACCGATTTGATTGCCTTGCAGTCCAAAGGCCTCAATTCTTTGGCGCTCAGCCTTTCTTATGGTCCAACTTTCACTGTCATACATTGCAACTGAGAAGACCATAGCCTTGACTATACACACATTTGTGGACAGGGTGATGTCTCTGCTTTTTAGTGTGCTATCTAGATTTGCCATGGCTTTCCTCCCCAGGAGCAAGCATCTTTTAATTTCTTGTCTACAGTCGCCATCTGCAGTGATCTTGGAGCCCAGGAAAATAAAATCTGTCACTACCTCCATTTCTTCCCCATCTATTTGCCAGGAATTGAGAGGGCCGGATGCCATGATCTTGGTTTTCTTAATGTTAAGTTTCAACCCAACTTTTGCACTCTCCTTTTTCACCCGCAACAAGAGGCTCTTTAATTATTCTTCACTTTCTGCCATTAGAGTAGTATCATCTGCATATTTTAGGTTGTTGATATTTCTCCCGGCAATCTTAATTCCAACTTTTCATTCATCTAGCCCTGCCTTTCTCATAATGTGCTCTGCATATAAGTTAAATAGGCAGGGTGACAGTATACAGCCTTCCCGGATTCCTTTCCCAATTTTGAACCAATCAGTCCTTCCGTGTCCTGTTCTCACTGTTGCTTCTTGACCTGCATATAGGTTTCTCAAGAGACAAAGAAGATGGTCTGGTACTCCCATCTGTTTAAGAACTTGCCATAGTTTGTTGTGATCCACACAATCAAAGGCTTTAGCATAGTCAATGAAGCAGAAGTAGATGTTTTTTCTGGAACTTCCTAGCTTTCTCCATGATCCAGCGAATGTTGGCAATTTGATCTCTAGTTGTTTTTTTTAAATCCCATTTATATCCCACCCTTATCCAAAGACTCAGGGCGGCTTACATTCAAAGAAGCACAAATCAATGTGCTTAGCAATAGCCTTCATTCTATGTATATGCCTGCTTATGAGGGCTTTCGGCCCTCCCCAAGCGGCATTTTTACTGCTAAGCTTGTAAGCCACCCTGAGTCTTCGGAGAAGGGTGGGATATAAATGGAATTAAAATAATATTTTTTTTTACAAAGGCAGCTTATTGCCCCCAACAATCTGGGTCCTCTGCCTAGTTCCTCTGCCTCTTCAAAATCCTTCCTGTACTTCTGGTAGTTCTCAATCCACATACTGCTGGAGTCTAGCTTATTGCATTTTAAGCATAACTTTACTAGCATGTGAAATGAGTGCAATGGTGCGATAGTTTGAACATTTGTTGGCACTACCTTTCTTTGGAATTGGAATGGAAACTGATCTTTTCCAATCCTGTGGCCACTGTTGAGTTTTCCAAATTTGCTGGCAAATTGAGTGTAACACTTTTACTGCATCGTCTTTTAAGATTTTGAATAGCTCAGTTGGAATACTGTCACCTCCACTAGCTTTGTTGTTGTTCAGCTTTCCTAAGGCCCATTTCACTTCACATTCTAGGATGTCTGGCTCGAGGTCAGTGACCACCTCATTGTGGTTATCAGGGACGTTAAGCTCATTCTTGTATAGTTCTTCTGTGTAATTTTGCCACCTCTTCTTAATCTCTTCTGCCTCTGTTAGGTCCCTGCCATTTTGGTCCTTATCATGCCATTTTTGCACGAAACATTCCCTTCATCTTTCCAATTTTCTTGAAGAGATATCTAGTCCTCCCTATTCTATTCTTTTCTTCTATTTCTTTGCACTGTTCATTTAAGAAGGCATTCTTATCTCTTCTAGCTATTCTCCAGAATTCTGCATTCAATTGGGCGTATCTTTCTTTTTCTCCCTTGCCTTTCGCTTCCCTCCTGTCCTCAGCTATTTGCAAAGCTTCCTTAGACAGCCATTTTGCATTCTTGCATTTCTTTTTCTTTGGGATGGTTTTAGATGCTACCTCTTGAACAATGTTGCGAAACACCAGGCATTCTGTCTATTTGTCACCTCTACTCTATATTCATCAGGGATATGATTTAATTCATACCTGAGTGGCCTAGTGCTTTTCCCTACTTTCTTCAGTTTAAGCCTAAGCTTTGCAATGAGAAGCTCATGGTTTGAGCCACAGTCAGGTCGTGGTCTTGCTTTTACTGACTGTATAGAGCTTCTCCATTTTTGGCTGTAGAGCACATAGTCAATCTGATTTCTTTGTTTGACCGTCTGGTGATATCCATGTGTAGAGCCGTCTCTTGGGTTGTTGGAAAAGAGTATTTGCTATGAGCATTGTATTCTCTTGACAAAATTCGATCAGCCTGTGCCCTTCTTCATTTTGTACTCCAGGGCCAAACTTGCCTGTTATTCCGGTTATCTTTTGGCTTCCTACTTTAGCATTCCAATACCCCATGATGATAAGGACATCATTTTTTGGTGTTTTTTCTATAAGGTGCTGTAGGGCTTCATAGAACCGGTCAATTTCATTCTCTTCAGCACTGGTGGTTGGAGCATAGACTTGGACTACTGTGATATTGAATGGCTTACCTTGGATTCAAACTGAGATCATTCTGTTATTTTGGGGATTTTATCCCAGTATTGTTTTTCCTACTCTTTTATGGACTATGAAGGCTACTCCATTTCTTCTGAGGGATTCTTGTCCACAGTAGTATACCTGATGGTCATCTGAATTAAATTCACCCATTCCTGTCCATTTTAGTTCGCTGATTCCTAAGATGTTTATGTTCAGTCTTGTCATCTCTTGTTTGACCACGTCCAGCTTTCCTTGATTCATGGATCTTACATTCCAGGTTCCTATGGAGAAAAAATCTTTACAGAATCAGACTTTCCTTTCACCACCATATAAACCCACAGCTGAGCATCCTTTCGGCTTTGGCCCAGTTCCTTCATTCTTTCTGGCGCTACTAGTTCTAGCCCTCTGCTCTTCCCCAGTAGCATATTGGACACCTTCCGACCTGAGGGGCTCATCTTCCAGCATCATATCATTTTTTTTTCCTTTTGGTACTGTCCATGGGGTTTTCATGGCAAAGATACTTGAGTGGTTGCCATTTCCTTCTCCAGTGGATCACGTTTTGTCAGAACTCTCCCTCTTGGGTGGCCCTGCAAAGCATAGCTCATAACTTCATTGAATCATGCAAGCCCCTTCACCTCGACAAGGTAGCAATTCATGAAGGGGGATAACATTTTTGTTCTTATTATTTTTGTTATGCTTTTGTGTGATACAGTCTTTCAGGGTGCTATCCATCCACTTAATAATTTATTTTGTTATAGAATTATATAATTTTAAAATTTATAGTTGCTGATAACTTTTATAGATTTTAAGAATCATCTTTAGAGGATTTGATCTGAAAGCAGTATATGTACCTCTTCTCTATACATTTCTTCACCCCTAACTCTTTCATCAAACTTTTTTTTCCCCAGGAATTTTGTAGACCAATTTGGCTTTGCAATTCTTATGTGCATGTTGATCTATGAATATTCTATCATCTATTCTTCATCTATTTGCAATTATAATTCTTAATTGCCCTGAAAAAGTAATACTGTAGGTAATGTCAATAGAGCTTAGTTAGCTGGTTCCTAATTTTAAATCAACATTGTAGTATTTTGATTTCATTGCCACCATATTCTAGATACAGTTCTTAATTCCATCTAGTCATCTGAATGATGCTTTCCTTGAAATACATTAAATTCAAAACCTGTTAAGAAGTGTTATTATCGAATGACATTTAAGCTTCAGATGTCAAAACAAGCTATTGAAAGACTTTAGTTCTCCTCATGATGTATGAAACATGATATGAATTTCTTGCCCAATTAAAACCTTGTTACTGTCTGATTCATTATCATTTGTAGCCCATTTCCAGAAGCTGCATAATTACACTATACTACTATTGAGTAAAAAATATCATGTAAAACAAAAGAAGCTTAAGTCATGTCATTTTAGACATATCAGTGCCTAGGCACTTTTTATTGGTAACATTTAATACTTTCCTGCTTTCAGAATGATTTAAAAGCACCTGGTGTAAACATTTCAACCAGCAATATGCCATAAATAGCATGTACAAATTTGTTTACCACAATAACACAAAATTTGGAAATGTGTGCACTTAGAGAATGGTTGTATCTAAAAGGTCAGACCTTTTGTGTACTGAACAAAGCAATTTCTATGATTATTCAATGGACAATAAAGGCTTTGCAGAAGTTTCTTAGAAAGCTCTTTGAGAATTTCATTTTTAATTCCTATCCAATGGGAAAGACAAGAATTAACTGCTATTAAACTTGCACCAATATGTTTTATATGCTCAACGGTTGTGAAAATTTTGTTTCTTTTTTTAGTATATTTTATTGATTTTTTAAAAAATATAAATCACTTAATGATTGGTGAGCATTATGTTGTCTGGGTTACATTTGTAAAACAATCATTAACAACTGATTTTTATAATTCATAATCCACATAATGGTTTTAGTTGATTTCTCCTTTCCCAAAATATCCTCTTTTGCAAACATTGAGTTAATACAATTCTAATTGTTTTTATAGATAAATAAAGGAAGGAGAGCAAGAGTAAAGAAACATAAAAAGTACTGAAAATATATATCCCTCCTAAGCTAACATATATTTATTTCCTAAATTTATTATTCTTTTTAACCATAATTAAAATATATTTAATATTTAAACATTCCATTTAACATATCTAGTCATCTAGTCATTTAACTCTTATTCAAAACATTTTTATCCATTATAATTTTCTTAAATTCAATCACATTTATGTATCTAAAGCATTTCCTTTATCTAAGTCATTTCAACTTTTTTATATTACTCATAGTAAGAAAGAGAAAAAAAGAGAAAAAAGCATTCTATATTATTTAGGGAATTAATCCCTCTTAGTATCCCTCATACTACTGTATACAGTATATTGAGGGACGCGGTGGCTCAGTGGGTTAGGACGCTGAACTTGTCGATCGGAAGGTCGGCAGTTTGGCGGGTCGAATCCCGAGTGCCGCGTAGCAGAGTGAGCGCCTGTTACTCGTCCCAGCTTCTGCCCACCTAGCAGTTCGAAAGCACGTAAAAATGCAAGTAGAAAAATAGGGACCACTATGGTGGGAAGGTAACAGCGTTCCGTGCGCCTTTGGCGTCTAGTCATGCCGGCCACATGACCACGGAGACGTCCTCGGACAAGCGCTGGCTCTTCGGCTATGAAACGGAGATGAGCACCGGCCCCTAGAGTCGGAAACGACTAGCACGCATGTGCGGGGGAACCTTTACCTTAGAATGACATACATATTCCAAAACTTTTCTATTTCTTTAACCATGTTCAAACAAATGTTTCTTTTTTAAGTGTTCTCTCTGGTATGTCCTATCATCTATTTTCTTGGTTTCCACTTTAGTCTTTTTCCTTTGCCCAGTATCTTAATCAATGTATTTTGCTGAATCAAAAAGTTTTTCCGTATGTTCGTAAATGTTGCTGTAGATATAAAAAGTAAATCAGGTGAAGTGTCTTTGTATGGGGCTTCTGTATTTCCATGTTTGTTGAAAATCTTTTTCTTTCTCTCTGTTTCTCTTATCATTTCCTTTCTTTCCAATGTTCCTGACATCTCTACAGTCCATTTTATCCAATCTGTTTTCTTGTCCTCAGATTTATTTTGTAGTCTTAAGGGATAAGTTGTTTTTTTTTTCAATTCTTGTGATTTTCCCCCCCCACTAGGATTAAATCATGTTTTCTTGTTTTGTTATGTTCCATCTTTAAGTCTCTATTCTCAATTCTATACCCATTTATCTGTTTTATCTGATCCTTCTTTGTTGTTGTTTTTTGGAGCACCCTTCTTTCTTTGTCGCATCTCCGAGGAGACTTAGACCCATTTGAGGTCCCCAGGCAGGGCAAAATTAGCTGCAGGAGTGTGGAGAATACGCAAGCCCACGATCGGTCGCTACTGTCCAAAACCGGAAGTCTGAAAATTTTTGTTTCATTTTATATATATGCCACTGAGAAAACTCCTCAAATCTAATTTTGTTATAATAATGTGGAACATTTTCTTAATTAAAGCTATTTAGGAAACTATTAAGAGTAGAAAGAAATAGTCATCTGAATGAAATTAAATGCAACATGATAAATGTTAAAGCTCTTGGATTTGTGTGTGTGTGTGTGTGTGTGTTTATATTCTTCTCAAGTCCAGAAGAAAGCCTTTGTGACAGAACCATCATAAATGGTTTATATACTGCATTGTTTTCCAATTTTAATCTTCCTATCATAGGCACTAGTCAATGATTATTATTTTCTGAAGGGAATGTAGCAATAAAATATTGCAATATTGTTCAGAAGGATAAAGAACATGCAATGAATGTTATTCTTCAAAACATTATGACTATAGCTTTTGAAAATTATCTCTGGAGTTTCAACACTTGAGTTTGTAACTCATATAAAATGTAGAGATCCCATTACAAGTTTTTGGCTGTTTTTATTTTTATTTATGTTTTAAAAAAATCTTTCTCCAGTCCCCTTATCTATTTGTGTATATTTTATATATTGTAATTCTTCCTTTTTGAGTATGATATACTAGCTTTGTTGTACAGTAGATTCTCATAAGACTGAGTGGCTGTGCGTACAGGCATCTCGAGTGAACCATTGTATTCCATCTTTAATGATGGGGGGTGAGGTGTTACCCCCGTCGATAGGCTCGCAACTTGGGTGTCCTCCTGGACTCACGGCTCAGCCTTGAAGATCATATAGGAGCCGTGACCAGGGGGGCTTTTGCCCAGGTTTGCCTGGTGCGCCAGTTGTGGCCCTATTTGGACCAAGATGCCTTGCACACAGTCACTCATGCGCTTGTGACCTCCCGGTTAGACTACTGCAACGCTCTCTACATGGGGCTGCCCTTGAGGACCACTCGGAGGCTTCAGCTGGTGCAGAATGCAGCCATGCGAGTTGTGATGGGGGTTTCCTGATACTCCCATGTAACACCTCTGCTCCATGAGCTGCATTGGCTTCTGGTTGCCCTTCAGGTGAGATTCAAGGTGCTGGTGATGACCTATAAAGCCCTAAATGGCTTGGGTCTGGGATATCTGAGGGAACACCTGCTGCCGGCATCAAGTTCCCTTCGTCCTGTGTGCTCCCACAGGGAGGGCCTTCTCAGGGTGCCGCCGGCAAAGGATTGCTGGCGGGCAACACCCAGGGGCAGGGCCTTCTCTGTGGGTGTGCCTGCCCTTTGGAACCAGTTACCCGTAGAGCTCAGGACTGCCCCTGATTTTCATTCATTCCGCCGGGACCTGAAGACCTGGCTCTTTGAGCTTTCCAGCCAGGACTGAGAATTTTTAATTTTTAATTTTTAACTTATTGTAATTGGGTTTTTAATCAGAGTTATAGGGGTTTTAGATTTTTAATCAAGGATAATTTAATCTATTTTAACTGTTATTAACTTTTTGTATTGTAATGTTGTTTTAATTGCCTTGTGAACCGCCCTGGGTCCTATGGGAGAAGGGCGGTATATAAGTTCAAATAATAATAATAATAATAATAATAATAATAATAATAATAATAATAATAATAATAATAATAATAATAATAATAATAATAATAATAAAATTAGTTTCTAAAGCAATTTATGCTTTCCACTTTTGGTTCATCCTCTTGGCTGTACCTTCTCCTCCCAAAAAAGATTAGGCCCAATTTAGGTAAGTGAAAATGATGTCAGTACAAATTACAATGTGACCTTGGATCGATAAACACTCATGAATGAAAGCAAATATAAGAGTCCCAGGATAATGTTACAGGATCCAATCTAGGTCAGTCACTTGGACCAGAGGTTTAATCTTCTAAACTTTCAGACTCATGCAGGGGCATATCCTCTTCCCTGAGGACGGATGCCAGAACAAGTCTGAAATCTCAGAAGACTAAACCTCTGGTCCTGGAAACTGACCGTGATTGGATCCTGCGATAAACACTTAAATTCCTCTGGCCATTCTTGGAAAGGCTGAAAAAATAAGCCCTCAGTCCTAGCCAAAATAATGACAAAACATGCACTATAACATTAAATGCAAGTTCCACCTTTTTCATATTTGTATTATTACATCATTATTATATGTCTATGGAGAGTCTCAGTCTTCCGGGTCATAGTTATTACAAAGATGCTTTTTCTTTCTTTCTTTTCACGAAGCAGCTGGACTTTCTTCTTTTTCTTTGAAGACATTTCACTTCTCATCCAACAAGCTTCTTCAGCTCTGCCTGGATGAAAAGATTTATAGTCTTTACAGACAGCTGTTCATTTGCAATCTTTTAATGAGTCATTAATGCTACCTTGAGGCTTATCTGTGTCCTCAGGGTCACCTGAGTGGTACAAATAGGTGTGGAGCCTTCTTGGGACTGTGTTGTAGAGATAGATGATGTCGGATCACTCCCCCTCTATTAAGAGAGTGCTGTTCAATTTTGACATAGATGGCCTCTTTGACTCCTCTTTCAAACCAGCAGTCCTCTCTGTCCAAAATGTGGATCTTTCTGTCTTTGAAAGAGTGGCATTTGTCTTTTAAATGCAGATGTGCTGCTGAATCTGCTCCTGATGGTTTTGTTCTCCTACATTATGTCATACTTTTATGAAGTTGTTATTTCATTTCCCCAATGTACAGATCTGCACAGGGCTCATTGCAGTGCACTGCACATACCCAAAAAAGCATCTTTGGGATCATTATGACATATATGACATTACAAACAAGGGGCAGAGTTTGTGTTGCAATGTCACAATACAGATTTTATTCCTCAGCTTCCTCCTAAAAGTGTTGATGTCTGAAGGATAAGAACTCAGTGGTATACCATAGCTCTCAGCTTCCTTATTTAAATAGCATTTAAATAAATAAGTCAATCAGTCAATCAATCAATAATAGAGAAAAAAATGTATTTTGGGTAACAGATCCAGAGGCCTGAAGTTTTCATAGGAAAAACTCTCATTTCTTTTCAACAAAGTCAATGGCTCATATAAGTCAGGGCTTCTTTGTTATGGTGCAAAATTATTTTGAACCCTAGACGTATCTGTCTAATCTTTGAATAAGGTGCAATCTTGTTTTCAAAATGTCTCAAGATACTTGTCTGTCTGTATTGAATAGATAATTTATTCTGAAACAATTTTATTTTTGATTCTCATCTCCTATATTTAGTAATAAAGGGGGACAGATGTTTAGCAGTCAATGTTGAGAGATAGCTTTCTATTAAAGCACATGTCGGCTGCTGCATATTAAAACAGGGCATTTGCAAGATTCTTTAACTCAAGAATTGTCAAGAAAATTGGATACATCAAAAATACACGAAGTGTTGTAGTTTAAACGTATGAGCCAAAGTGTCTGCAAATAAATGCTGTGATTGCAAAATTGAAATATAATCATAGCTTATGGCATTGTTCTGATGTCGATGGAAGACAAACTATGTTCAGGCAAAATAAACGAAAACAGAAAGTACGCACCTCCAATTCCAACTCTGCCTGGATGCTTGGAATGGTGGCTGGCAGTTGAAAACCAAATGAGAAAAAAAAAAAGCATTGGAAACCATGGATTACAAAGCCAAGAAGCCACCACCTCCCAATCTTTTTATGTTTATTCATTTGCTATGAACCTCCCCCTTCCTGCCCATATGCAAATCCATCCCATCCACTGACATGGTAAAACTTCATCCCTTGAAAAAAATCTGTAGATCCAAATGTAGAGTGTATCTTATTTATTTATTTATTTTTAATGTAGGAATTTCAGGATATTTAAGGAACAGTGAAGTATACAATACAGTCACAAAAGGATGCTGTATCTTTAATATATAAAACCAATATAAATAAATTATCATATCTTTTTTCCTAAATAACTTATGAGTTATATCCCAAAGGTGATTTTACAAGAGGTAACTGGACTTTCTTGTTTTTATTTGAAGACAATTCAGACTCATCCCCAACAGCCTGCACCTGTGTTCAACAGTGAGGGGATACAGGGCAGAAAACATCCTGCAGAAAGCACAACTCCCCAACACAGCCGTTTCACAGCTCCACACCCCGAGGACACACAGACAAACCCCTCAAATGGCTTCAACAACTGTGTAAAACGGAGGTGTCAAACTGCCGCCTGGTGGGCCGGTTGCATCATCCAGAGGCCACGCCCATCCCAGCTCTGGCAATGCAAAAAAAGTCACAACACATCCTGACACGGCACGTTATGTGGTGAGTTTGACACCCGTGCTCTAAAAGGAAGCAAATGACCAGCTGTCTGCAAGGAATATAAATCCTTCTATTCTCCACCATCCAGACAGCTAAGAAGCTTCTTGGATGAGAAGTGAAATGTCTTCAAAGAAAAACAAGAAAGTCCAGTTGCCTCTTGAAAAAAGAATATTTGGGACCTGGATGACTGAGAATCTCCATTTAATTTAATTTAATTTAATTTAATTTAATAACATTTATATACCGCCCTTCTCCCTGAGGACTCAGGGCGGTTCACAGGGCAGAATAAAATAGTGAATACAAACATTAAAAAAGATTAAACAAATTGCCCTAATTAAAACAGTATAAATACAACACTAAAAACCCCCAGAAAAGTTAAAAAAACAAAAATAAAATAACCCCAACACTCCCCCTCAGGCTAGGCCGGCTTGTACAAACAGAAATGTCTTAAGATCGCGACGAAAGGAGCGAAGATCGGGCGCCATCCGGAGCTCAACCGGTAGCTGATTCCACAGCTCCGGAGCGCCCACAGAGAAGGATCTCCCCCTGGGGGCCACCAATCGACATTCTCTGATCGGTGGCACCCTGAGGAGGCCCTCTCTGTGGGAACGCACAGGGCGCAGGGAGCTTGATGCCGGCAGCAGATGTTCCCTGAGGTACTCCGGCCCCATGCCATGGAGTGCTTTAAATACCGTTACCAGTACCTTGAATCTCACCCGGAAGACAACTGGCAACCAATGCAGCTCACGGAGCAGAGGCGTAACGTGGGAGTATCGGGAGACTCCCAACACCACTCTCGCGGCTGCATTCTGTACCAGTTGGAGCTTCCGAGTAGTCCTCAAGGGCAGCCCCATGTAGAGAGCGTTGCAGTAGTCCAGACGAGAGGACACGAGCGCATGAGTGACCGTGCATAAATCGTCCCGGCTAAGATAGGGCCGCAACTGACGCACCAGGCGAACCTGTGCGAAGGCCCCCCTAGTCACGGCTCCTATATGGTCTTCCAAAGTGAGCCGTGAATCTAGGAGGACCCCCAAGTTGCGAGCCCTATCTACGGGGGGTAATAGTTCACCCCCCATAACTAGAGGTGGAATGTCCGAATAAACCCGGGACGAAGGTATGCAAAGCCACTCAGTCTTGTCGGGGTTGAGCTGGAGTCTGTTCCTCCCCATCCAGACCCGAACCGCCTCCAGGCAACGGGACATCACGTTGAGGGCATCACTGGGGTGGTTTGGGGTCGAAAAGAAAAGTTGGGTATCATCAGCGTACTGATGGTACCCAACTCCAAAGCCACGAATGATCTCACCCAGCGGCTTCATGTAGATGTTGAACAGGAGAGGCGAGAGGACCGACCCCTGAGGAACTCCACAAATGAGAGACCTCGCGGTCGACCTCTGCCCCCCTGCCAACACCGACTGCGAACGTCCCAAGAGATAGGAGGAGAACCACTGTAAAACTGTGCCTCCCACTCCCAATCCCCTGAGACGCCGCAGCAAGATACCATGGTCGATGGTATCGAAAGCCGCCGAGAGGTCTAATAGGACTAGGACAGAGGAATGCCCCCTGTCCCGAGCCCTCCAGAGATCATTCACCAGCGCGACCAATGCCGTCTCCGTGCTGTACCCGGGCCTGAAACCCGATTGGTACGGGTCTAGATAATCCGCTTCATCCAGGACCAAAGGGAGCTGATGCGCCACCACACTCTCAACAACCTTCGCAAGAAAGCGAAGGTTGGAGACAGGACGAAAGTTGTTCAATACAGCCGGGTCCAGGGCAGGCTTCTTGAGGAGAGGCCTCACCACCGCCTCCTTCAAGACGGCGGGGAAGATACCCTCACTCAAAGAGGCCGATATAACTGCCTGGAACCAGCTGCGTGTCCTCTCCCGGGCTGCATAAACCAGCCAGGAAGGGCACGGGTCCAGTAAACATGTGGTGGTGCTCAGCCTCCCCATGATCCTGTCCACTTCCTCCGGAGTTACAGAATCAAACTCCTCCCAGATGATATCGACAAGACCACCCGTGTCCTGATCGTCAGACTCTGCCCAGTCAGAGTCCAAACCGGTCCGAATCCGAGCGATTTTGTCCGACAGATGTTGGTTAAACTCCTCGGCACGTCCCTGCAAGGGATCCTCCCTCACCTCCTGATTTAGGAGGGAGCGAGTCACCCTAAACAGGGCGGCCGGGCGATTATCTGCGGACGCAATAAGGGTGGCGAAGTGGTTAGACCTCGCCTCCCTAATTGCAGCGAGATAAGACCTAATATAGGCTCTTAGTCGCAATCGGTCGGGTTCGGATCGGCTGGACCTCCAACCGCTCTCTAGGCCCCGTCTCCGACGCTTCATCTCCCGGAGCTCCGCAGAGAACCATGGAGCCCGATGGGATCTGCGCCGGGTCAGGGGCCGCAAGGGTACAACTCGGTCAAGGGCCTCAGTGGCCGTCCTTTCCCAGGCCTCCACTAGGGCCTCGGCCGAGCTGTGAGTGAGGGAGGCAGGTGGGGACCCCAGCGCCGCCTGGAACCTTTGGGGATCCATTAAGCGTCTGGGGCGGTACCATTTGAGTGGTTCCAAACACCCACGGCGGGGGGTGGCAAAACGGAAGACCAGCCGCAGGAGATGATGATCGGTCCATGACAGGGGCATAATAATTGGAGAGCCCCCACCAAGATCATCTAACCACCATCCAGACAAGAAAACAAGGTCAAGGGTGTGGCCTCCTTCATGAGTCGGTCCCGTAATTACTTGCGTCAGGTCCATGGCCGTCATGGAGGCCATGAACTCCCGAGCTAACTCAGATGATCCTCCCAGCGATGGTAGGTTAAAGTCCCCCAAAACTATAAGTTTCGGGAACTCAACCACCAGCCCCGAGAGGACATCAAGCAGCTCAGGCAGGGCTGCTGCTGCGTGACTAGGCGAAAGGTACACCAGCAGCAAGCCCAACTGCGCACCAGGGCCGCATCTCAAAAAGAGAGACTCACACCCGACTGTCTGGGGAACGGTGGCCTCCCGCGGACACAAGGTCTCCCTCACAACAACAGCCACTCCCCCACCCCTACCCTGAGCCCGAGGCCGGTGCAGCACCCGGAAACCTGGTGGGCAAAGATCAACCAGAGGAACACCGCCCTCTGGGCCCAACCAGGTCTCCGAGATGCAAGCCAGGTCAGCCTGCTCACCCTCGACCAAGTCTCATTACTCCATTGGCAGTAATGAGTTATATGTATGTTGAGTTAGGAGCCAAAAGTCCAAAGTCATCAGTCACATGTCTATGGACAACAAACATTTTTTCTCTTTCTACCTCATAGTCTCCAGCCACTTTCTGGACAGAAACAAATCTAACAGATGAATAATCTGTCTGTACTGCATGTCTATACTGCAAAAGCTTCAATCTGACAATTTTTCACTAATGTGTGTGATCCTGAGACAAGACACTGCTGTTTCAATGGTATTGTAGACAAGTGTTTCTGAAGACCTTTTAGAGATAACAATCAAAGTATTGTGGTCATTAAGCCACCCAGAATTGCCTGAAACTGCAGGGTGGGGAGAATATAAATTTAATTCATTGATTAACTAAATTTACCCCTGCTGAAAACTAAAATAAAATGGCATCATCTAATTGATTAGGCTTATATTTTCAGACATTTCAACACAAAAAGAAAAGTCCTGCCTAGAGTGGTCCTACTTTGAAACTTCCCCCACTTTTCGAGACTCCCCATTGTCAGTTGTCCATTTATGTCTGCCAATGGTTTTCTTGCTATTCTATACTGGAAATGTGATCACCAAAAGTGGAAATGTTTTGAACTGATTCAGATCCACAACAGTTATATTGTCCAAACTTTTATTCATGGTTCCAGTTTCCCTCGTTGTGGCTAGAGTCACATATATGTGATCATTTACCTGTGTTTTTTTTCTAACATTGTTGGCAAGAAAAAAGAAAGACAGCTATCTCTGATAAAAGATAACTCTTTAGTTTATTTTTTTGGTTAGATGAGTCTTTGACAAAATAAAGAAATCTCTGTTTCTCTGTATTGGTTGGCCTACGCAGGATATGATATGAATTGTTGAAGCAAAACTGTAATCCATTATTTGGCATTGAGTTCTCTCTCTTTTTGACTCAACCCCTAAATGATAGGAAATTTCTTTTGAATATACACAGCTAAGAATCACTTTGTTGTGGTAATATGAAACTGCATCATTTCTTTCCTTTTCCTATTCTTTAAAGAATAGTGTTGTGTTTAAAATGACATAGACCTATTGTTGGTCTCCTACATTGCACAAAAATGCACTGTAGGCATGGTTGCAAGTGAACACAAACCATTTGTGGATGATCCAACATAGCAAGCTGAGATTGTTCAGAAATCTCCAAAACTTATAGAAGCTCTTCAGGAACTGCATAAACTTGATTTAAAGTATCTGATTGAAACTTCAAGACCAGGCTGAGCTGTCGTACGTATCAAGCAACAGTATGTGGTTAGCTACGATAAACTTGACTTGAAAAACATTAGTTGTGAAAGTATGCACATGAAGTCAATAGCTAACTCTATCTGACCTTGCATTTAATGAGGTGCTTTGCTAGACTATTCATCCTTGGAGTTCATTTACTGCATGTGTCCTCAAAAGATCAAACACCACAAAATACTACAAGGTAACACAGATTATTTCTATGCCTGCATATCCCCAATTATCCTATCTCATAAGATGTGAGATGGTGTGCATGCTCTGGGCCCCTTGTCTGAAACAATGTTCTCTAATGGGACCTAGGAAATTTGTCTTCTTAGTTACATTGTTTCTCATATGGAACAGAATTTCCCCTGAGATTTGGATGACCCCAATTCTTCAAGGCTTTTGGAAAGCCTTGAAGTCTATTCTTTTCCTTCAGTGTTAGAATTAGCTGTTAGTAGAGTGTGACATGTATGATTGAATTGGATTATAGTTTTAAGGACTCGGGTTTGTTGTGCTATTTTTTAAATAATAGAATAGAATAGAATAGAATAGAATAGAATAGAATAGAATAGAATAGAATAGAATAGAATAGAATAGAATAGAATAGAATAGAATAGAATAGAATAGAACTGGAAGGGAACTTGGAGGTCTTCTAGTCCAGCCCCTGCTCAAGCAGGAGAACCTATACCATTTCAGGCAAATGAGTGTCTTAAAAACCTCCAGTGATTATTATTTCTTTTTTTTTATTCCTCTATTGGCATAACATTTACAAGAATGAGATGCTAGCTACAAGTTAGTTGTCAGTCATCACTGAATAAATCCAAATATTCTGGATGCCATTGGACTGAAAGAAAAATATGCCCAAGTTATATAAAATCTCAGTTTAGTCTACCTAGATATTTCAAAATGGAAGACCAAATTTCTAAAGAAGAACATCAGAATCCAATTTGAGAGTCAAAGAACTACCAAAATAATACAAACAGATATAATTGTTCTGTATACCAATCTCCCCCTTCATGGATTACTGCCTTGTGGTGAAGGGGCTTGCGTAATTCAATGAAGCTATGAGCTATGCTGTGCAGGGCCACCCAAGATGGAAAGGTCATAGTAGAGAGTTCTGACAAAACATGATCCACTGGAGAAGGATATGGCAAACCACTCCAGTATCTTTGCCATGAAAACCCTATGGACAGTACCAAAAGGAAAAAAAGATATGACGCTGGAAGATGAGCCCCTCAGGTCAGAAGATGTCCAATATGCTACTGGGGAAGAGCAGAGGGCTAGTACTAGTAACGCCAGAAAGAATGAAGCAACTGGGCCAAAGCCAAAAGGATGCTCAGCTGTGGATGTATCTGGTGGTGAAAGGAAAGTCCGATGTTGTAAAGATTTTTTCTCCATAGGAACCTGGAATGTAAGATCCATGAATCAAGGAAAGCTGGACATGGTCAAACAAGAGATGACAAGACTGAACTTCGACATCTTAGGAATCAGTGAACTAAAATGGACAGGAATGGGTGAATTTAATTCAGATGCCCATCAGGTATACTAGTGCGGGCAAAAATCCCTCAGAAGAAATGGAGTAGCCTTCATAGTCAATAAAAGAGTAGGAAAAGCAATACTGGGATACAATCCCCAAAATGACAGAATGATCTCAGTTCGAATCCAAGGCAAACCATTCAATATCACAGTAGTCCAAGTCTATGCCCCAACTAACCTACAGCACCTTACAGAACTAACACTAAAAAATGATGTCTTTATCATCATGGGGGATTGGAATGCTAAAGTAGGAAGCCAAAAGATAACTGGAATAACAGGCAAGTTTGGCCTTGGAGTACAAAATGAAGGAGGGCACAGGCTGATAGAATTTTGTCAAGAGAATACGATGGTCATAGGAAACACTCTTTTCCAACAACCCAATAATGGCTGTACACATGGACATCACCAGATGGTCAACACAGAAATCAGATTGACTATGTGCTCTGTAGCCAAAGATGTAGAAGCTCTATACAGTCAGTAAAAACAAGACCAGGAGCTGACTGTGGCTCAGACCATGAGCTTCTCGTTGCAAAATTTAGGCTTAAACTGAAGAAAGTAAGGGAAAACACTCAGATATGAACTAAATCATATCCCTGGTAAATATACAGTAGAGATGACAAATAGATTTAAGGAATTAAATCTGATAGACAGAGTGCCTGAAGAGCTTTGGACG
Organism: Vipera ursinii; assembly: GCF_947247035.1. Lineage (NCBI taxonomy): Eukaryota > Metazoa > Chordata > Lepidosauria > Squamata > Viperidae > Vipera > Vipera ursinii. The sequence goes on from NC_139513.1 coordinate 42,754,451, forward strand.
GAGGTTCGCATCATTGTACAAGAAGTAGCAACTAAAACCATCCCAAAGAAAAACAAATGCAAGAACGCCAAATGGATGTCTGAGGAAGCTTTGCAAATAGCTGAGGACAGGAGGGAAGCGAAAGGCAAGGGAGAAAAAGAAAGATACGCCCAATTGAATGCAGAATTCTGGAGAATAGCTAGAAGAGATAAGAATGCCTTCTTAAATGAACAGTGCAAAGAAATAGAAGAAAACAATAGAATAGGGAGGACTAGATATCTCTTCAAGAAAATTGGAAAGATGAAGGGAATGTTTCGTGCAAAAATGGCATGATAAGGACCAAAATGGCAGGGACCTAACAGAGGCAGAAGAGATTAAGAAGAGGTGGCAAAATTACACAGAAGAACTATACAAGAATGAGCTTAACGTCCCTGATAACCACAATGAGGTGGTCACTGACCTCGAGCCAGACATCCAAGAATGTGAAGTGAAATGGGCCTTAGGAAAGCTGAGCAACAACAAAGCTAGTGGAGGTGACAGTATTCCAGCTGAACTATTCAAAATCTTAAAAGACGATGCAGTAAAAGTGCTACACTCAATTTGCCAGAAAATTTGGAAAACTCGACAATGGCCACAGGATTGGAAAAGATCAGTTTACATTCCAATTCTAAAGAAAGGCAGTGCCAACGAATGTTCAAACTATTCTTTTTCGAACAAGCTGGCCTGGTCTGATGGGATGGGGTTGGGTTTTTATAAATAGTTTTAATTTTAATATGTATTAATTTTATGGGCATAATTGTTTAATGGCTTTTTAATTTTTGTATTCTATTTTTATTGTGTATTGCCCTGTTCACTGCCCTGAGTCCTTCGGGAGAAGGGCGGCATACAAATTAAATTATTAAATTATTAAATTATTAAATTATTAAATTATTTCACCATTGCACTCATTTCACATGCCAGTAAAGTTATGCTTAAAATCCTACAAACTGGACTCCAGCAGTATGTGGATCGAGAACTACCATTAGTATAGGCAGGATTTCGAAGAGGCAGAGGAACTAGAGATCAAATTGCCAACATATGCTGGATCATGGAGAAAGCTAGGGAGTTCCAGAAAAAACATCTACTTCTGCTTCATTGACTATGCTAAAGCCTTTGATTGTGTGGATCACAACCAACTGTGGCAAGTTCTTAAAGAGATGGGAGTACCAGACCATCTTATTTGTCTCTTGAGAAACCTATATGCAGGTCAAGAAGCAACAGTGAGAACAGGACACGGAAGGACTGATTGGTTCAAAATTGGGAAAGGAATCCGGGAAGGCTGTATATTTGTCTCTTAAGAAACCTATATGTGGGTCAAGAAGCAACAGTGAGAACTGGACATGGAACCACTGATTGGTTCAAAATTGGGAAAGGAGTCCGGCAAGGCTGTATACTGTCGCCCTGCCTATTTAACTTATATGCAGAGCACATCATGAGAAAGGCAGGGCTAGATGAATGAAAAGTTGGAATTAAGATTGCCGGGAAAAATATCAACCACCTAAGATATGCAGATGATATCACTCTAATGGCAGAAAGTGAAGAAGAAATAAGGAGCCTCTTGTTGGGGGTGAAGAAGGAGAGGGCAAAACTTGGGTTGACACTTAACATTAAGAAAACCAAGATCATGGCATCTGGCCCTCTCAATTCCTGGGAAATAGATGGGGAAGAAATGGAGGTAGTGACAGATTTTATTTTCCTGGGCTCCAAGATCACTGCAGATGGTGACTGTAGAGAAGAAATTAAAAGACGCTTGCTCCTGGGGAGGAAAGCCATGGCAAATCTAGACAGCACACTAAAAAGCAGAGACATCACCCTGTCAAGAAAAGTATGTATAGCCAAGGCTATGGTCTTCCCAGTTGCAATGTATGGCAGTGAAAGTTGGACCATAAGAAAGGCTGAGCACCAAACAATTGAGGCCTTTGGACTGCAAGGTGATCAAACTGGTCAGTCCTAGAGGAGATTAACCCTGACTGCTCTTTAGAAAGCCAGATCCTGAAGTTGAAACTGAAGCAGTAGGCATGAGCTTAAATGGACTCCAGAAGATGGTAGAGGACAGGAAGGCCTGGAGGAACGTTGTCCATGGGGTCGTGATGGGTTGGACACAACCTCACAACTAACAACACCAATCTCAAATCATTTTTGAACTTAATTTATAATACGTCATATTTCTCTTCCCAATATCTCTTCCCAATGTCAGTCATACAAATACAACCAAGAAGATCTAAATTAAGGTCTGAACACTGGAAAAGTTTTCTACCCATACACCATAGTTTGACAGTAGATGATCATTCAGTCTAGCTGAATACCACACATGGAAGTCAAACAGTCTTATTAGTTTTCTGTTATCTGTCAGTACAAGGAACACTCCACCTAGACATTCTTCAAATCTGTCTCAACATTTCAAGTAAATAGCACTATTTTTAATGCTTACTTCCAGGATCACTGTTTTCTGTTTGGGAGTGTTGTAATTCACATTTAGTAATCCAGTTCTGTTCCCAGCTTCAATCAATTCTCTGTTGTTATTTGGCTGGAAAGCCAAAATCTAAACAAAAAAGGAACAATTAATATGTAAGTGCTAAATCTGTTAAATGGGAGATTGCAGATCACATTAAATCACATGTCTTTCAGTATTTATTTATTTATTTGTTTGTTTGTTTGTTTGTTTTTATATACCGCCCTTCTCCCGAAGGACTCGGGGCAGTGTACAGAGCAAGGTAAGTATACAGTATAAACAATAGTAAAATAAATGAAACCCCAAAATCTATCAGGCCAGGCCGGCTTGCTGGAATAGGTAGGTTTTTTTTTTTATTGAAAAGTTTTAACATACAATTTTTCTTTAAAAATCCCCCTCCCCCTCCCTTCTCCCTCCCCCCCTACCTCTCCCCCCTCCCCCCTCCCCCCCGACTTCCCAGAGCTAAATACAAGGTATATATAAAAAAAAAACAATCATAAACAACCATATACTAACAACTATAAACTCTAAAATCCATCACTCTCTAGCTTATATAGGATAAAACAAACCTTAGTAATATTAAATATATATAAAGAAAGTAAAATAGAAAAAGAAAAAAAGAAAGAAGACTTATTCAAATGCTACATGAAACTTCTTAACCCTATACTTGTTCTGGATAAACTCAATCCATTTTCTCCATTCCATAATATAGCGTTCTTGCGAGTGATCTTTCAAATAGGCCGAAATCTTCGCCATCTCTGCCAGGTCGGAAACCTTTAAAGTCCACTCTTCTATGGTCGGCAGTTCCTCTTTCTTCCAATACTAACCTATCAAAAGTCTTGCTGCCGTAATTAAATTCAACATCAACTTGGTGTCCACAACTGTAACATCTGTAATTATTCCCAACAAAAAAAGTTGCGGACAAAACTTTATCCTCTGTTTAAAAATCTTCTGCATGTTCCACCAGACTTTTATCCAAAAAGCCTTAACCTTTTTACAAGTCCACCATATGTGAAAATATGTTGCGTCTTCATCACCGCACCTCCAACATTTAGGCTGATAATTCGGATACATACTTGCAAGCTTTTTAGGATCTAAATGCCATCTATAAAACATTTTGTAAAAATTCTCTCTTAGATTTTGAGCTTGTGTAAATTTTACGTTCCTCACCCAAATCGTTTCCCACGTATCCATTGTGATAACTTCCTGGATGTTTTGGGCCCATTTTATCATACAATCCTTAACAAGTTCTGTTTCTGAATCAATCTCTATCAATGCAAGATATATCCGTTTAATATGTGCTGGTCCCTGATTTCTAATTTGCTTTATCAAATTTTCATCAGTCATTGTAAAACCATTTTTCTGGTCTTCTTTCCACCTGGCCCGTAACTGAGTATATTGAAACCAGTTTTGAACAACCTCCTCTTCTCGCAAGAGGCTATATGATTTCAAACACCAGACATTTCTTTCCAAGCTTAGGATCTCCTTGTACGTAGTCACATCATGTTTGAAACCAGCATGTATATTTTCTATTGCGTGTTTTGGAATTGCCCACAGTGGTATCTTGCAATCTAGCTTATGTCTATACTTCTTCCAAACTCTCAACAATGCCTGTCTTAAAATATGCACTCTAAACACATTGTCTACCTTCTTGTCATACAACAAATATGCATGCCAGCCAAACAACAAATCGTGGCCCTCAAGATTTAATAATCTCTCTTGTGTCAAATTAATCCAATCACTTATTCCTACTAATGCAGCAGCTTCATAATATAGTTTAAAATTGGGCATTTTAAGACCACCTCTCTCACGAGTATCCTGCATAATCTTAAGTTTAACTCGTGGCTTTTTCCCTGCCCAAACAAATTTATTGATACCTCGCTGCCATTCCTCCAAATTAGAATCTTTCTTAAGAATCGGTATCATTTGAAATAAAAATAAAAATTTAGGCAGGACATTCATTTTCACTGCTGCGATCCGTCCCAACAAAGACAATTGCAATTTTTCCCAACTCTCCAATTCTTTTTGAATTTTCCCCCATAGTTTTTCATAATTATTTTTATATAACTTTATATTAGAGGGCGACAAAAGCACCCCCAAATATTTAACCCTTTTAACAATCTCAAATCCAGTTAATCCTTCTAAGAGAGCCTTTTGCGAAACTGTCATATTTTTGGCCAGAATTTTGGTTTTCTGTATATTAACTTTAAATCCAGAAACCTTCCCATATTGTGTTATTATCTCCATCAGGTCCACAACAGAGTTCTCTGGCTGGGTCACTGTAACAACCAGATCATCTGCGAATGCTCTCAATCTATAATCCTGATCTCTAATTTGTATCCCCTTAATTTTTTCCGAATTCCGTATTTTAACCAATAATATCTCTAATGTTAACACAAATAACAAGGGCGATAACGGACACCCTTGCCTTGTGCCCTTCTCAATATTACATGCTTCTGTCAGACTATTATTAACTATAATTCGGGCAGTTTGTTTTTGGTATAATGCCCTAATCGGTTGTAAAAAATTTTCCCCAAAATCCATTTTGTCTAAAACTTTCAACAAAAATTGCCAATTCAATTGATCAAAAGCTTTTTCAGCATCTAGAAAAATTAGCGCCGCAGGGATCTGGTTGTTCCTTTCCAAAAACTCTAACACATCAACTATATGCCTCACATTATTTTTCATTTGCCTACCACTAATAAACCCTGTTTGGTCCCCATGAATCACCTGTTGCAGAACCCTCATCAGTCTATTAGCCAAAACCTTAGCAAATATCTTGTAATCTGTATTTAAAAGCGATATCGGTCTATAATTTTTAACTTGAGTAGCATCTTGGTCTTCCTTCGGAATCAAGGAAATAAAAGCTGTTCTCCAAGACGGTGGCACCTTTCCCCCCCTCTGGATTGTCTGGAACAGTTCCTTTAACGGTTTTATCATCTCTAATTGTAGATTTTTGTAGTAAGCCGCAGTCAAACCATCCGTACCTGGTGCTTTATCCACCTTCAATTCCTTAATTGCTGTAAAAATTTCTTCTTCTGTAATCAATTGATTAATCCCCTCTTTTTGTACTTGCGTAAGAACCGGGATGCTAGCATTCTCCAAATATATATCAATGTCTTTTTCATTAATCTTCTCCTTAGCATATAATTTAGAATAAAAATCCACAAAAGCATCCTTGATAAGGTCCTGTTGAAACACAACCCTTCCTTTATGCTCAATTTTGTCTATATTAGAAGCCCTTTGTTTTTTCCTCAATCTATAAGCTAACCATCTACCTGGTTTGTTAGTGTTGCAAAAGGTATTATGCCTGGCAAACCGCAAATTGGTTGCCACTTGGTCAGCCATTAATTTATCAAATTGTCCTCTTAACAGTTTAATAGCCTCCTTAGTCTTCACATCCTCTGAATTCAAAATCAAAGCCTTTTCTTTTTCCTTTATTTCATTCTCCAGTTCTTTCCTCCTACCTTCCACAGCACGTCTATGTTTATTATTCATATATATCAACACCCCTCTCATGTAGGCCTTGCTAGCATCCCAAACCATATCCATAGAGGTGCCCTTATTCATATTAATTTCAAAAAAATCCTTCATCCGCTGTTTGCATTCTTCCACATTTCTCTGATTTCTAAACAAATTCTCATTTACACGCCACGAGCGCCTGTCTCTATTCTCCTTATCAATCTCTAACCAAACTGGACTATGATCAGAGATAGTTCTTGCACAAATCTTCACCTTTTTAGTCCTCAAAAAAATCATTAGTCAACAAAATAAAATCAATCCTAGAAAAAGATTGATGTCTGTCAGAATAAAAAGTATAATCCTTTTCCTGCAAATGTCTCTCACGCCAAATATTTTGCAGTTCCAAGTCATCCTTCATTTCAAAAAAAGATTTAGGCAGTCTAGCATGACTTGGGATGCACTTAAAAGCTCCAGCCTTGTCCATCTGTACATCCAAAACACCATTCCAGTCCCCCATAAAAATAAAAGATTTATAATCCAACTGGGTAAGCTTTGTGTGAAGTAAACTAAAAAAGTCAGCTTGTTGTTGATTAGGAGCATATAATCCAACTAAAAGCATCTTTTTACCTTCTAACAGCAGCTCTATCATAACGTATCTTCCATGCTTATCTGCTTCAATTAAGTCTGCTGTTAAGGCACTTTTAACATAAACAACCACTCCATTTTTCTTATTCATTGCAGAAGCAACAAATTGCGTACCCAACCTTGAGTTCGATAAATACTTTTGATCCACAACTCTAATATGCGTTTCTTGCAAACATATAACATCTATCTTGAATTGTTTTAAATATTGAAAAACTTTCTTCTTCTGTGGTGAATTTAGTCCATTAACGTTCCAAGTTAAAAATTTAGTTGCCATGCATATCCTCCCAAAGCTCTTGGAGCACTGCTTTGATAGGACTATCTTCTTTAGGCCGTGCTCCTCCCACTGCTTGGCTGTAAGTACGTTGTGGAAGTTCCAAAGACTTTTGCTGGTCTTGTTCTTTTATTTTTTTGATCATTTTAAAGCAGCACGCGTTACCCTTTGCTCTCTAGGATCATCCAAAGAAGTTATAGCTTGATCTCCTCCAGCACCGTTTTCCTCTGCTTCAGCCTCTTGATGTTCTCCTTCTCCAGATCCCTTTGCAGCTTCCAGAAGTGTTAATGGGGTTGCTTTTAAAACGTTATTGTAAAAATCACGCACTTGCTTCACAGTAACCAGCCGGTACCTTTTACCTTCATGCATCACCATCAACCCAACTGGAATCTCCCATCTGAACCTTATATCTCGTTGCTTGAGCTCTTGCACAAGAAATGTAAAATCCTTCCTTCTCCTTAAAATCTTTGGAGGAATTTCTTTTAGAACCAAGACTTCTTGATCAGCAATCACAAGTTTAGCATCATAGGCAGCTTGTATAACTTCATCTCTAATTTCCCTTTTTGCAAAGTAAACCACCACATCTCTAGGCAACTTTCTCTGTCTAGCAATCCATGAATTCACACGGAACACTTTATCCATAGCTCCTCTTATTTCAGATGCTGGCTGATTCAATACCACTTCGAGAGCCTCAGAAACCAGCTGCTTTAAATCTTCCTTAATATTCTCTTTTAAGCCTCTGATTCTAACAGCAAACTGCATCTGGTAATATTGAGCAAGACTTAATTCTCTTTCCATTTTGTCTCTTAAATCTTCATTCTCCAGTACTTTTGCTTCTAATATGGCATTCTTTTGAGTCAAATCATCCACTTTTTCATCCAAATCTTCCACACATTCCGCCACTTTATGCACTGAAGACAAAATGTCTACCTTCATCACGCTGAACTTCTGTTCCATCCTCTCTTCCATTCTCTCCTCCAATTTCTCCAATTTCTCCTCCATCTGTGCAAATTTATCACCCATTGATTCCAAAATTACCTGGGCATGTTTTTCAAGAGCATCTCGTAAGTCCTTCGGTGTCAATACATCAGGAGGATGCAACGCCTGCAATGATGATTGTTGCACCGGAGAAGTTCCACCACTCCGAAGAGTTTTAGGGGGAGGTTTAGCCGCCATCTTTTACTTTCAATTGTGACGCACTTTCACTTTAAGTTTAAAAAGTCCATCAAGCTCGAGAGTAAAATAAAATAATCCTCTTCACCTTTTCCTCTTGTACCGCTCTGCCTGCTCTTATTACTCCATAGTCCTTCCTTCAGGCAGGGGTGGTCGCAGACGCCTGGCTCTGCTCCAAGAAATCCGGAGCAGAGACGCTGGCCAGCTGGGAGCGACCCAGGCTTCGGGGGAGTTCAATCCTTCAGCCGCCCAAGCTCCAAGCTCAGGCGGCCCCGGAGAACTCGACCCCTACCTGGGGCCTCACCCCCTCCTCTTCTCCCAAGGAGGGGGCTTCAAATTCGCCCGAACAGCTGATCGGCGCTGTTTCGGGCGAAAATCACACAGCTGAGCCGCGGGCAGCCCGGGAAGGCTGTCTCCGGCGCCGCACAGCCACCGGAAGTCATCAATAGGTAGGTTTTTAAGTCACGTCGGAAGGTGCGAAGGTCGGGGGCCATTCGGATTTCGGCAGGCAAGCAATTCCAAAGGGTTGGCGCACCCAGTGAGAATGCTCTCCCCCTGGGGGCTACCAGCCGGCATTCTCTGACCGGTGGCACCCTGAGGAGGCCCTCTCTATGGGAGCGCGTGTTGCAAGTGGCTTATGATATATAATATTATTTCTGACTCCTTCACTATGCAACATATCATGAGAAAAAAATGGTGAAAATGTATCCTTCCTGGAGATAATGGGAGTCATGGGAAGGATTTATTATAGAAGAGCCTTACTGCTGAAGTAGATACTTCCCAGTCTCTCTGCAAAGCATATTATTCCTATGGCTGTTTTCCTAGGCACAATTATTTGAATATGCCATGAAAAACCTAGGGACATACTGTACATACAAATAAATGTGTAGAAATGTGCTGTGGAACATCTTATTTGAAAGGTATCTATTTTCTTGGAGGGGAGAAGAATCTCAGAAATAGGTCAGACTGAAGCTATCACTCCATTCAAACAAATCCTCTTGTCTGTTTGCTTGTTGTTGTTGTTTTTTTTAATTCCATTTATATCCCGCCCTTCTCCGAAGACTCAGGGCGGCTTACAAGCTTAGCAGTAGCCTTCATTCTATGTATATGCCTGCTTATTAGGGCTTTCACGCACACCCCAAGCGGCATTATTACAAAGTCAGCTTATTGCCCCCAACAATCTGGGTCCTCATTTTACCTACCTCGGAAGGATGGAAGGCTGAGTCAACTTTGAGCCTGGTGGGATGCGAACCTGCACTAATTGCAGGCAGCTGGTGTTACTTAAGGAGGCATTAGCCCACTGCTCCACCAAGGCTCTTGTTGTTGTTGTTTTCTACTACTTACTTCTGAACAGCTATAGGATTTTATTTTGCTAATTCAAAATATTTGAAAATAAATATTTTTTAGATTATAAATTGTAGTAAAACTAGGCTGATTATGAAGCAACATTTTGTAACTATTGCAGCTGATGGGACTGATAATGGCTAGTTGAGAACTTCCCAAAGGAAATGGAACTTGCTGTAAGAACAAGCTGCTTCTTTCCTGGCAATGTGACATGATATCCTTTTGTACCATCTCTAACCTCTTCCAATACCCCAGCTGCCTTCCCCACCAGAAAAAGTCCTCTGCAATTGACACCCATTGGGCTAGCAGCCTGATTGTGTTGTGGAATATAATGCTTCTCCAGTGTTTCCAGTTCTAGATCAAGTGTATTGAGGAATGTAAAAAAAAGCATCATAGGATTTATGAGTCTTTATAAAGCTGGAATACTTTATCTGAATCAGTTTTTATTTATTCTAATAGGTATATTCTGACCAGATCCAAACAGATATAGGGCAATTGGATGTTGATTATGTGCCAGCAAGTCAGGGATGACTTCTAAACCAACCACATAGATTTTCTCCATGAAGATCTATCACTAATCTGGTCCTTCAGGTCTCCTAATGAATGAACCCATTGCCTCTGCAAGTGATCTATCCACCTTGCTTCTGGTTGTCTACTTTCCAACTTTCTCAAATTTCAAACCTTATCTAATTGTTTGCATAATGTATTCAATGTAGGATAATTTGAGCCCGGTAATTTGTAACTCAATTGATTCTGGATTTGTTTGTTTTCTTGGCTGTTCATAGTACTTTCATATGTCTTGTCCAACAGCACAGTTTGAAAGCATCAATTTGTATATTTATTAAATTTATATGGTGCCCACCTCACCATCCAAACTGACCCTGGGTGGCTTATAACAGACGTGTCTTCAAAATCCAACTTATGGGGAGTACAGGAAGTCCTCGACTTATGACCACAATTGAGCCCAGAATCTATGTTGCTACGTGAAAAAATTAAGTGAGTTTTGCCCCATTTTATGATTTTTCTTGCCACATTTGTTAAATTGTTAAATTAGTAACATGGTTGTTAATTGAAATGGGCTTCCCCATTCACATGGCTTGTCAGAAAGTCACAAAAGATGATCACATCAGCCCAGGACACTGCAACCATCATAAATATGAATCAGTTGTCAAGCATCCGAATGTAAATCAGATGATCACGGGGAATGCTGCAACAGTCATAAATGTGAAAAATGGTCATGTCGCCTTTTTCCAGTGCCGTTGTAACTCTGAACCGTCATTAAATGAACTGTTGTAAGCAGGGCTTTTTTTCTCATAGAACGCTGAGAACGGAGTTCCGGCACCTTTTTCTTTTACAAAAAAAGCACTGGTTGTAAGTTGAGAGCTACCTGTAATAGATCCACTTTGTTTTGCATTGTTCCAAACCCACTTACAGTCTTTGAACAGTCCTCCCTTTAAAAGAGAGAAAAAAAATCAGAGGTTAGAACCCTCTTTCTTCTGAGATGTGTTTGAATATTAGTAGAATATTGGGCTATAGGTCTGATCTCTGAGCTTGGTGATTTGGCTGCAAATGTTTCATCTCTGTTCACTGGGACATCTTCAGTGCACTTTGAATTGTGCTCGTCTGTCAGAGCACCGGCCTTTAAATTGGTGTGTGTGTTGTTTGTCTGGTATGTTTATGAGTCACGGTCTGGTTTCGGGCTCTTTGGATGTTTGGTTTTCAAGCACACTGAAGATGTCCCCACAAACGGAGACAAAACATTTGCAGCCAGATTGTGAAGCTCGGAATGAAACCTACAGCCTGCCTCTTTCTGCTACTAGATTTTGTTCATGTGTAAGAACAAGAATGGTCTATGAAAGTACAGTAAGAGTGTGCTACCATTGTTATTAACAGACAGTTTGCACAGACTGTTGTTGAAAAGGTTTTCATGCTATAATCCAGAAAGATGGGTGAAAGTACTTTAACAGAGTACCCAACCAAGTCATATCAATCTATGCTTACTTGCCCATATCACTATCTTCAATTGTACTATGTAAGGTTAAGGATACTTGAAAGAGAATACTTCCTAGTAGACATCTGTGGGATTGTGCTAAAATTAAAGAGAAGTTTAAAATCTAAATAGCTGATTTGTGCACTTTGGGGAAACAGCTGAAAGCAGCTGAGAATGAGGTAAATTAAATTAAAAAAGCTGAGGATGCGATGAACATTTTATTTACTTGCACAGAGCACCTGAAATATTAACTTAATCAGTTGTGCACATTTGCTCAAAGCATAAATCTATCATAGAAGCACTGTAAAACCATTCTCTATTTTGTTTTCAATGTTTTTAAAGGAGGGGTGAAGTTGGCTTTATAGACTATTTTTGAGCTTAAACAAGAATGGAAACAATAATGCTTAAAAAATTGTTTCATATCAGCCTTAACTAGATTAAAAAGCTTTCACAAAATGCTAACAGCATCCAAGGAGATGGAAATTTGCAGTTGTGCATCTCAAGGTAACGAGAATGAATGAATATAATAACTATATCCTTTAAAATAATTTGTATGCTTGTGTATAAAAGGCCAAAAGATACCTGAAGTACTGCCAAAATGTAATGACTCTATTACTTATTCCTAAATTGTTTTTCTCTACAGAAGGAAAAGCAAAATCGGTGTTTTTAAGTCTGACTTAAATATTACTGGGTTGAATATCACTGCATGTTTGTTTGTTTTTAAATCTTCAAACTTTGATTTCATAATTTTCTTTTGAAAGAAAAAAATTCTGGAGACTTCCTGAGTAGTTTAAAATTTCTTGCATGGATTTTAATTCTGAGGATGCAAAGAAGTTAGACGACTTTAAATGTAGCAACGAGAAAGCACTTTGCATTATTGGACTAACACTGAATGACCAGCAGCTTGTCCATATTCGTGGTGAGGAGTCTGCTGCTAGGTGTTGGGATGTTTTGCGAAGGCTTTATGTTCGAGACAGTGTGGGTGCACATATACACCTTACACGTAAGCTGTTTAGGGCTCGTCTGCAGAAGGATGGAGATATGCTGACCCATTTAAATTACATGAAGGCAACTTTTCAAGAGCTTCATGAAAAGGAGCTGATTTTTTCAGAGTTGCATCAGGTCTACATTATTCTGTCATCTTTGGATGAGAGTTATGATGGGTATGTTTCTTCTTTGGAAGTCCTGACCAGAGAGGAACTGACATTGACTAACATTACTGGGAGACTGCTGGAAGAGTCCAGAAGGAGGCGTGACAGAGACCAGCTGAGAGAGACACAGCCACGAGAGAAGCAGCCATTTACCACTGCTTACAATATCAAGAAATGTTATTCTTGTGGGGCTAGAGGGCATATAGCCAAATTCTGTAGAAAGGGTAGAAAACAGAATGTAAATAGCAGTGGAAAGGCTAAGAAGGGCATTGGTTTAGCTATTTCAGGTGAATCAACATCCAGAAACAATGAATTGTGGGTTGTTGATAGTGGGGCTTCACAATGCATTACTAAAGAGAAAAAGAGGTTTGTTAATATGAAAAACAGCAACCAATATGTTTCACTAGCCAACGGTTGGAGGATGAAGGCCTCTGGTGAAGGTAATTCCTATTGTCCATGCATTGATGAACAGTTACCTATGTTATATATACCTAAACTAAGATTCAACCTGTTATCTGTAAGGGAATTGGTTAAGGTTGGGTTTGTGGTAACATTCAGAGGGGAGCAATGCACTATTGAGAGGAATGGAACCTGTGTAACTGCTAATTTGAAAGATGGTTTATTCTTTCTCACAAGTAACCAGGTTAGTACAGTTAAAGCTAACTCAATATGTGAGAACAAGAAGACACATGATGAATGTATACATTTATTGCATAGGCGGTTAGGGCATGTAAACTTTAACTCACTACGTAAAACAGTTGAGTTAGTAGAGGGAATTAAACTGAAGCCATGTAGTAAGTATTTGAATTGCAATGTCTGTAATCAGGAAAAGAGTAAGGCAAGTCCGGCAAACAGGATAAACAGCTTCAAAACAACTGTTCCTTTGGAAGTTGTGTTTGCTGACTTAATTGGACCCATGAAACCAAGTTTAGGAGGATCATGTTATATTTTAAGTATCTTGGACCACTACTCTCATTATGGATTTTGTTATCTGCTTAAGTCAAAGGCAGACACTTTCCAACAATTTGCAAACTGGCTGAAGTTTGTAGAGAGAAAAACAAAGAGAAAGGTTCAGTGCATAATTACTGATAATGGTACTGAATTTACAAACAAGCGTTTTGTTGATATGCTAGAATCAGCTGGCATTGAGCATAAACGTTCAGCCCCATATAGGCCTCAACATAATGCATTTGTTGAGAGACGTGGGCAAACGTTACAAGCCATGATGAGAACCATGTTAAGAGATTCTGGCTTAACAGATAGACTGTGGGGGGAGGCAGCAAAATGTGCAAACCATGTTCTGAATATAGTTGTTAATACTTCTACTGGTAAAATACCATATACTATATGGCATGGTAGAAGACCAAACCTTGATTACCTGCACACGTTTGGCACCCCAGCTTGGGTCCACATTCCTGCACAACTCAGGAGTAAAGGCCAACATAGGGCTAGGCAATTATACTTCGTAGGTTATGAAGCTAACCATAGATCCTATCGTTTCTGGGAACGAGGCACAACTAATGTATATAATAGTGCGAGTGCAAAATTCCTTGAGCACGTTGGTTGGGATAGGTTAGAGCAAGAAACTGTTAATACTGATCCTCTAGTGTTTGAGGACTCCTCTGATAATGTAAGTAGTAATGATAATACATCTCCTGTAAAAGATGAAGAGGAGATAGGGGAGATTAAAGATGAACCAGAGGAAGGAAAGGAGTCAGGAATTCAAAGCCCTGTAATTCCTTGGCGTTCAACGCGCATTAGACATCCACCTGATCGCTATGAAGCTAGTATATGTCAAGTTAGTGTAGAGCCATCTAACTATGATGAGATCAGGATGTATCCTGAAAAGGAACAGGCATCATGGAAAGCTGCAATGAACAGGGAGTTGAACTCTTTGCGGGATCTTAAGGTTTATGTGAAAGCAAAACTGCCACCTGGTGAGCAAGCTATAGGTTGTAAATGGATATATAAGATAAAGAGGGGTGTAGATGGAACTATAACCCATAAGGCACGTTTGGTTGCACAAGGTTTTGCCCAAACTACTGAGGATTATGACGAAGTATTTGCACCCAGTCTAAGGTCAACTACTTTAAGAGCAGCTTTAGTATGGGCGGCTAAAAACCAATATATGGTTAATCATGTAGATGTTGAAACTGCATATTTACATGCTCCATTGCAACATACTATTTATTTAAGAATACCACCAGGATTGACCAGTGATAGAGACCATGATTGTTGGGAGTTAAAGAAAAGCCTCTATGGATTGAAACAATCAGGCTATGAATGGAACAAATGTATAGTTAATGAGTTAAGTGCATTAGGTTTTGTAGCCAGTAATGCTGATCCTTGTTTGTTTAGAAGAGAACACAACGGAGCATTATCTTTTCTTTTATTATTCACAGATGATATAGCAATAATAACAAAAACTGAGTTAGAAGCACAAACTATCATTTCAAGATTGGAAAATAAATTCACAATTAGAAATCTTGGGGAAATAAGCCACTATTTGGGGTTAGATATTGTGAAAACGAATAGGGGTTTTAAGATTTCGCAAGCCAGTAAAATATCTCAGTTATTAAAGAGATACAATATGGAAATGTGTAAACCAGCAAAAACTCCAATGGCTATGGATTTTAAGGACACTAATGTTGAGAGTCCTGTATTTGATAAGACTATGTACCAATCTTTGATAGGAAGTCTTATGTATCTGAGTAATTGGTCTAGACCTGATATTTCTTACTGTGTAAATCAATTAGCTAGGTACAACAATAATCCAACTGTTAGACACTGGCAATCAGCTAAACGAGTATTAAGGTATCTGAAGCAGACTATTCACTACTCATTATATTTAGAGCCATATCGTGAGTTAATCCTCACAGCATATGCAGATGCGAGTTTTGCCTCTGATACAAACACTCGTAAATCTACCTCAGGGTTGGCTATAATGTTGGGTGATTCTTTGATTGGATGGAAATCTATTAGACAAAAACACATAAGCTTGTCTACAATGGAGGCTGAATTTTCATGTCTATCAGTGTTATGTACAGAACTGCTAGTGTACAAACAATTATTGTTAGATATGGGTTTAAATGTAAATGATCCATTCATTGTGTATGAGGACAATCAAGCTGCAATAAAGATGGCTAATAATGCTGCAGTAAGAACAAGATCTAAACATACTGATCTTCGTTATTTAAATGTCAGACAATGTGTCAAAGATAAATTAATACAGCTAGAGTATTGCCCATCTGATGTAAATATTGCAGACCATTTTACGAAGGTACAAAGTGCTGTGAAACACAATGCTAATTGTGAAAGAATGTGCATAAGATTGTAAGAGTTATATATTATTCTACCCAAAGGGGAGAATGTTAGGCATATGGTGTTAGCCTACAATGTTGGGTTGAAAATATATTAACCATAATGCTATGTCTTTAAGATGCTAATTGGCCAATGGGTGTGTAAGTGTTCTCATGGCCATAAGAGGAAGCTAGTAACGTAGCTTCTCTCTCTCTCTGAATTCACTGATCTCTACTGTTACTGTTTTTGCTCTGCTGTTGGTTTACTACTGTTGTAAACCTGAACTGTGTATTGACCTCTGGACCGGTAAGAAGACTTTGTGACTTGGACTGTTTATTTTTGACTGTGCATTTTTGTTCTTACACCACCTCAAAAGTAAAATACTTTTTACTCAGTGTATTTCTGTGTGTGACTTTTTACTACTCTCAGTACCCTTCCTTGTCTGTGCAACTCTTTGGTAGTACAAGGAGACCCTGCACAAACAAATTCCTTAACAGTACAGTAGCTCAGGTCTATGCATGTGAATAAATTTCACTGTGTAACTTCTCTTCAGCACATCTCAGTTCCCTAGCCACTCCCATTTTAGTTAAACCTAAAGGGGAGAAGATATTTTTTTTTCTACAGAGCTTATAGAGTTAACCAAATCAAACCTAGCATTTGCCTTGAATTTATAAAAAAACAAACAAAAAAGAAATGCTAGACAATGTTGAAAATAAGCTAGCAAAACCATTAACATTGTGTTTTTGTTTTGTGTTTTTGTTTTTTTGATCTCCAGGCCAAATCTTGTGGTAAACCTATTCTCATTAATATCCAAACATTAACCAAGTTGGTTGAAAGACTGTGTCTTGGAAATTGTGTCTATCCATTGCATTCCAGCAGAAGAGGCATATTCCGGGTCCCATTTTTTAAGCAATGCTATCCACTGGATACAATAAGAGAAACATTTTTGTCGTAGCCTCCCTTTGGAACATTATTCCCTGAAAGGTTGGACTGTTCCCAACCCTGCTGGCCCTTTGCAAGCCCTTACAAACACTGGTAGAGTCACCAGGTCTGTAGGCCAGAAGATGTCTTTAAACCAGTACAATGGCTGTTTTAATTTTTCACTGATGAGTTTGTTCTTATTCTGCACATAGTTTATACTTGTGTTGTCATTTTCTATTTTTTTAATCTCTGATGCAGTTTTTAAACATTCTTTGCCACCCAAGCTCGTGAATTTGAAATGATGGTCATGCAAATTAAAATAAGAATAATAGAAAAACCTCCAGTACTTTACAGACAGTTGTACAATCTGTATGCTGCAATGTCTCAGCTAAGTGGATTACTTTTTATCCTCTCTTTCCTATTACGTAGTTAATTTGAATCTTTGTTTACTAAGCCTATCTGAGGTAATCCCCGGAGAAAGTTCTTCTTAAGCATTTCTAACCCTTAGATATAAGCTACTATTAAAAATACTTTTAGCAATTCCTAGTATACATTGCATGCTAGAAGCTACGGCTAAGGAGATAGAGTGGTACATCTATCCTAATCATTTTAGTTTAGCTCTTAACCTCCTATATTTTATTGATCCTGCTGATCATTCTCTGTAGTGTGAAAACCTATACAAGAAAGATTACTTGCTTTCATCTGAATATACAGAAATGTTCTTTGTGATTGAGATTATGGATCACTTATGCATATTTAAACAGGCACATACAAGTGTTATTTTGTAAGTGTCTGGCCTGATTTATTAGAAATAAAGGAGCAGAATATTGGGCCCCTGTTTTCTTCTGAGGCAACGGGAAACTTGGACTCCCTTCTAATAGATTTCTTTTCAATTTATCTTCTTCTTGTCTGCTGCATAAAATTGATTTTTTTTAAAAAAAATAAAGCACTTTTTTGATTGTTTGCTTTTTTGTGCAAGCCACAAACCATCATTTTGTAAGTAATAATCCCTGTCATACATCTATGTAGGTTTCCTATCTAGTTAAATAAACAAATGGTGGGAGAGTGCATCCAGTTATAAAAATCCATAACTCTAGATTATTCATTTGTCCTAAAAAGCTTACTATATTATGATGAGCATTAATCCCGTGCCTTAAGCATCAAAGATTGTTGAGTGTTAGGAATACCATAATGTACTCTCATTTTTACTATTCATTTTGGCAATGCACCCTAGGGGAGAATACTGCTGTACATTAAGCAGTTGCAATAAGCCATAAATCTCCTTTGATTGGATAGGCACTTCTCACTGCATATAAGTAATGACATAACAAATGCAAATTGCTTTTGGACCTAATTCAGGAAAAATAAATTAGGCTGACTTCTCTGTTGTAAGAAACTGGGAAAAATGTAACTCCAAGAAAGGAGTGAAATGGATATCCCTTAGTCTTGCGCAGGTTCAACAATTTCACATGTGAATCCCACAACCCAACAATAATGCATCTGTTCCCAATATAATTTTTAGTATTCTCATAGGTAGCCAAATGTAGAAGTATCAGTGGTTTATGTTAGGTTACTTTGCCTAGCCTGCACAATTTAGTTATTTTAATTAATCAGTTTCAATTAATTTGCAGATCCATTTAACATTTGTCATAGATGAGTCCTTCCCAAATATATATTGGAATGGCTTAAATGAAGCCAAATCATTCCCTGCCTTTCAAACATTGAGCAATGACTCTGAATTTAATTTGGAATTGAAACTCTAATTAAAATCCCAAGCAGATACTGTACTACATTTTTTATTTGAGCAGATATTCATTGTGGGGCGTCATGTGTTTCCAATAGAATAGGATATATGGAGATCAGGGTTGAAATGCTCTGAACTTCAATCAATCAGAATAGACCTGGAAGGGACCTTGGAGGTCTTCTAGTCCAGCCCCCTGCTCAAGCAGGAGTCCCTATATCATTGCAGACAAGTGGCTGCCCAGTCTCTTCTTAAAAACCTTGAGAGATGAAGCACCCATAACATTTGAAGGCAAGCTGTTCCATTGGTTAATTGTCCTCACTGTTAGGAAGTGTCTCCTTCTTGTGGAAGCCTCTCAAATAATGGAATACTGCTGTCATGCTCCCCCCCCAGGCCTTCTTTCTTCTAGACTGGCCATTCCTAGATCCTGCAACTGTTATTCATATGTTTTAGTCTCCAGATCTTTAATCATTTTAGTTGCTCTTCTTTGCACTTTTTCCAAAGTCTCAACATCTTTTTTGTAATGTGGTGACCAAAACTGGATGCAGTATTCCAGATGTGGCCTTACTAGGGCTTTGTAAAGCGGTACCAATACTTGATGTGATTTTGATTCTATGCCTCTGCTTTTTTTGGCTGCTGCTGCACACTGCTGACTCGTGTTTAAGTGATTGTCTACTAGGACTCCGAGATCCCTCTCACAGTTACTGTTTTTGAGCCAGGTTTTGCCTAATCTGTACTTGTACCTTTGGTTTTTCCTGCCCAGGTGTAAAACCTTGCTTTTCTCCACATTAAATATAATTTTGTTAGATAGGGCCCATGGTTCAAATCTGTCAATATCTTTTTGGATTCTGAGCTTGTCTTCTGGCTATTCCTGCCAGCTTAGTGTCAACTGGAAATTTGATGAAATCCCCTTTTATTCCCTCTTCTAAGTCATTTATGAAGATATTAAAGAGTACTGGGCCTAAGACAGAACCTTGTGGTACCCCACTGCTTACTTCCCTCCATGTAGATGTAGTATCATTAAGGACTACTCATTGACTGTGGTTTGTCAGCCAATTACAAATCCATCTAGTGGTGATGCTGTCTATCCCACATTTTTGTAGCTTTCCAAGAAGTAAGTTGTGGTCTACTTTGTCAAATGCCTTGCTGAAGTCTAATTATACTTTGTCCACAGCATTTCACTGGTCTACTAATTTAGTCACTTTGTCAAAGAATGAAATAAGATTGGTTTGGCATGATTGGTTTTTAACTAACTTTATTAGTTTCTAAATGTTCACAAATCTGTTTTTTGATTATTTTTTCCAGTATCTTTCCAGGTGTTGATATCAGGCTAATTGGTCTATAGTTTTCAGGGTCTGTTTTTTTTTCTTCCTTTTTTTGAAGATGGGAACCACATCAGCTCTTTTCCAATCCTCAAGTAGTTCCCCAGTGCTCCACAATTTATTTAAATGCATGATACAATGATTCTGAGATAATATCTGCCAACTCCTTCAGAACTCTGGGATATAATCCATTGGGTCCCTGTGATTTATATTCATCAAGGTCAGACAGGTGTTCTCTAACCATTTTCTTTCTTATTTTAATTTTTATTTCTAATTTGTCTTTTACAGTTATGTTTTTGGTAGGTTGGTCTATAATTTCTTTTTGTGTGAAGACTGATGCAAAGAATGAGTTAAGCAGCTCTGCTTTCTCTTTACTACCTGTTACTTCCTTGTCATCTTCTCTTTAGTGGACCAACTGTTTCCTTGACTTTTTTGTTATTTATATATTGAAATATTTTTTAAAAATTATCTTTGACTTTTGTTGCGAATCTTTGTTCATTCTGAGCCTTTGCTTTGCTTTCCCATTCTTTTGTATTTATTCTTTTTGTCTTTCAGTTTATCAGAGAGATCTTTCTGCAACCATGGTGGTTTCTTCTTGGATTTCTTGTTTTTCTTTTTTAGTGATATTGTGTTGGACTGGGCTTTTATGATTGTATTTTTCAGTGTTTCCCACGTTTCTTGAGTTGTTTTCGACTTTAGGATTTTTATCCATGAGATTTTGCTTAGGGTCTCTCTGAGTTTGTTAAAATCAACTCTTTTAAAGTTTACGACACTGGTTAGATTATATTCTATTGGTTGTCTTTGCATTATATTGAATTCCAGTATGCCATGGTCACTCTCACCCAAGGTTCCTGCAATTTCAACTCCTTCTATCATGTCTTCTCTATTAGTTAGTTCTAGTATAGCAAGGCTTTTCAACCAGTGGTACAGGTACCACCTGTGGTACATTGGCACCTGGCAGGTGGTACACAACCATCCTAGAAAAGTGGTAGCAGGCGAGGGGAATGGCAGCACCGCACAAGCTTGAGATAGACAGCTGGAGCTGCAGGGTTGTCAGGGCTCAGCGGAAGCGCCAGGATCAGCACTTCTTCGGGGCTGTTAGGGCTCAGTGGAAGTGCCAGGATCAGTGCCGAGCTCCAGCTGGAGCTCAGCACTGATCCTGGCATTTCTGCTGAGCCCAGAAGAAGCACCAATCATTTGGAATGTTGCAGCATCTCCAGGGTCTTGTGATTTACATTCAGATGCTTGGCAACTGATTCATATTTATGATGGTCACAGTGTCCCAGGGTCATGTGAAGTGACCAAAACCTGCTGCAACCACCCAGTAGATAGGGGGATTAAAAACCAAATACCCCCACTCCACCCCCGCTGCCAATCCTCACCAGAAATGTTCACAACAATGAAAACCTCGGGCAGGAGGAAGAGTGCCACTGGGCGGGCAGGCAGGTGTCTTGCTCGGCTGTGGCTTGGGGAGGCACTTTTTTCAGTGCCATTGTAACTTTGACAGTCACTAAGCAAACTGCTGTAAGTCGAGGACTACCTGTACTTCATCACTTTTTTCCTTTTTTGGGGGGTTATCAAGTTTTTGACACCTTGCTAGGCAACTGGTGGTACTCGGATATTGCCATATCCTAAAAGTGGTACAATAGTTGAAAAGGTTGAAAAGCCCTGTAGTATAGCTTTTCCTCTAGTTCCCTCCTCTACCTTTTCAGTGTCAAATTTGTCAGGTACACTGGTTAGGAATCTGTTTGATCTCCCACTTGCTGCAGACTTTGTCTCCCAGTTGATATCAGGGTAGTTAAAGTCTCCCATTATTACAGTGGTATGTTTTTTATATACATTTGTTAATTGGTTAGCAAAGAGTTCATCTATTTTTTCTGCTTGGTTGGATGGCTTGTAGTGTACTCCTATAGCAATGTCATTCATTTTTTTCTTCTTTTTATATTGACCCTTATGGATTCTAGGAGGTTTTCATCCTTGGTTTTGTGTATTTTTGTAGACATGTACTTATTTTTGTATGCATAGTGCAATGCAACTTCCTCTTTTGTTGGGTCTCTTTCTTTTGAACAGTTTATATCCTCCCATCAGTACATTGCAGTCATGAGTTTCATCCCACTAGGTTTCAGTAATGGCAACTGTATCATATCTCCCTTCTTGTACTAATACTTCAAGTTCTCTCTACTTGTTCCCTAAACTTTGGGCATTAGTATATAGGCATTTGAGTCCTTTATTGTTCTTGGGTATGTTTCTTGTATCTCCTACTTTGTACCTGGGATTTCCATCCTTTCCATCACTCTCTATTTCATTATGTTTTTCTTTTTATATTATTTTAGAAACCAATGATGAATGCTCTTTTGTGAGTATCATATATTTTCTTCAAGGTGGAAAACTATGAAAGCAATTGTTCAGTTCCAGAGGGGCTTCATTGGGGTGGGCTGGGGTAGATAGTAGGGGCCTTGCACTTGGTTGTTTTCTTCTAAGAGTGACATGTTTCCATCAGTCTTGCTTGTTTGCTTATTGATTGTTTGCATGCAAATGTTTCATTATCCAACTTAGTGAGTGCAGACTTCCTCCCTGTTTAGATAGTGTGGTTTTCTCCTTGGTAGTTCCTTGATTAAGGTATTGTTTGTTGCTTGATTATTTGTCTGGTGTTAGCTGGTTGTTGGTACTGGAGAGGATGTGTTCTGGTCATTTTGTTTCTTTCTTAGCTTTTTCATTGTCTTGTTTGAATGGTGTGTAAATGTGATTTATCTCTATGTGTCTTTTGATAGCTGATTTGTCTGAATGCCAAGTTTCCAGGAAATCCCTAGTGATTTGGGATTAAACTTAGTCTAGGATGCTCATAGTTTCCCAGTTGAAACTAGGGTTGAGTCTGTCCAGGTGTTTTGAAAGTAAAACACATTCAATGAAAAATATGCACAAAACTGTATATATTAGGGAAAACTATGAATTTTATATTAGGTACTGATTGCAAAAAGTTTGCACATAGCACATTAAAGATATGCATAATATGCATAGATATTTTCATAGCATTTTTTTTTTAAATCACAGATGCAGGTTGAGGCTGAAATGAATTTAACACCAAAAAGAGAAACATATCCTAGTTTTTATTGTTTAGCAAAGAAAAAAGGAAAGCAAGAAAAAGAGAAGAAACAAAAGGGAGACAGAAAAAATAAAGGCTAAGCTCATAGCCTGCTGAATTTTAGACTCAGCATCAAGTTCTTTGTTTGCACATTGACATCACAAAGTTCCGGGATGAATACAGTCTTCACAATAAAGGAAACAAACCAAAGGACAGGCCATTGTGTAGGCTGAAGTGAAATTTGCAAGGAGCTATTAACAAAGCTCTTCCAAGATATTAAAAAAAGAAAAAAGAAAAAGAAAAAAAGAAACAGCAGGGAATTTCCTATGCATTTATTTTTAATAAAACTGTCAAAGCTCACATATCACAAATATGAATGCTTCTGCTAGATAATTATCTGGCTGTGTACTTCCCACTAATCTGTACATCACACAGAATGGATGACTGTAGGGAAGGCAGCATTATATAAATAAAGACAGAAAAGTGGCTAGGTAGATAGGTATATTCATTTATATATGCAAAATTTGTATTATCTTCTGTTTTCTTTCTATCTCATTGCAGGAACAGTTTGCATGCAAACCAGGTCTTGATTCCTGTGGAATTTACCCTTTTCAGGAATTGATACCCCTCTTGTCATCACCATGATCATTATCACTTAGTTGTATCAAACTGCTGGAAAAAGATTGCAGTTTGGTTCGGGAATAAGCATCTGGAATCGATGAATCTGGAAAGAACCAAGTCCTTGTTTTCATGCAAAGACTACCATCTACAAAACATTTTACAGCTAATCCTTGGCTAACAATGGCAATTGGAACTAGAACTCTTGATGCTAAGTGACAGAGGCATAAAGCATATTATATGACCATATTACTTAGCAATGGCAGTCTTGGCTGCTGACATTAAGTGAAAACTGTAAAAGTCATTCATTAAATGAGGCCCTCTGATTTTCCCATTGACTTTATTTATGGGAAGCTAGCAGGAAACATTAATAATCATGATCATATGACCATGACAAACGCAATGTTGTAATTGCAAACTGGGTATTGAGTGGCAGGGGGCTGGGGGGGACACTCATCATAATCACATGATTACAGAAACATTGCAATGACCAAAACTATTAGAAGCCATTGTAACTTTGATTTTTTTTTTGAAAGAATGGTCATAATCTGTGAAGTGTTAATACAATGCCTTGGTAAGGCCACACTTGGAATACTGCATCCAGTTTTGATCACCATGATGTTAAAAAGATGTTGAGACTCTAGAAAGAGTACAGAGAAGAGCAACAAGGATGATTGGGGGACTGGAGGCTAAAACATATAGGGAACGGTTGCTGGAATTGGGTATGTGTAGTCTAATGAAGAGAAGGGTGACGGGTGACATGATAGCAGTGTTCCAATATCTCAGGGGCTGCCACAAAGAAGAGAGAGCCAAGCTATTCTCCAAAGCGCCTGAAGGCAAGACAAGAAGCAATGGATGGAAACTAATCAAAGAGAGAACAAAACCTAGAACTAAGCAGAAATTTCCTCACAGTTAGAACAGTTATTAATCAGTGTAACAATCTACCTCCAGAAGTTGTGAATGCTCCAACACTGGAAGTTGTTAAGAAGAGATTGGACAGCCATTTGTCTGAAATGTCATAGGGATTATTATTATTATTATTATTATTATTATTATTATTATTATTATTGTTGTTGTTGTTGTTGTTGTTGTTGTTGTTATTCATAAAACATGAAACCCAGTTGACCCCTTAGGAAACCAAGTGTCTTGAATCCATTGGGTTGAATCAAAAGAACTTTTACTGAGTGAAACTGGTTGCAGTTAAGTTAGGTGGAATATGAAGGTAATGTGAAGCATGAAGCAATTCTTTTGATTACTCAATCCCAACCCCCCTGACCAGTCACCAGTAACCAATGTGATGCTGAGGAGATGTTTTGAGAATTTTGAGATTCTAGGCAGATAACAGGTTACACTCAGGGCACGACAGCCTTGGAACCTGGTGAGAACCAGCTGGGAAGGAGTCTGTCCTGTCTCTGAAGACAGTCCCCCCTCCCTAATTCCCAAGAAAACAGAAGAAGCAGAAAAATCCCAAGCATGCCATCCCTTTCCCCCCTCAGCATAACGGTAGGACACAATGGTGGACCTGACAGACTTGTATAGATCTTTTTTTCATAAGTCTTCCCAGTGTTCCACTGTAATCAGTTCTTTGAACTTTTCTATCCATTTTACCATGAGTCAGGTGACATAAAAATAATAAATTATTATTATTGTTGTTGTTCAGGACCAATTTATAGATGCATCCTGGTAGTGGATCCCCAAAGAAATGATTTCAAAATTTCAAAACAATTTTTGGCATAAAAATTGGGAATCCTTGTTCTGGAATATGTGTAAAATTAAAAAAAAAACAACCAACATTGAAGCTTTCAGAATATGTTTCTGAAAGCTGCAAGTCAAAAAAGAGAAAAGCCTATGTAGAATATGTATAAAGGTAAAGGTAAAGGTTCCCCCACACATGCGTGCTAGTCGTTTCCGACTCTAGGGGCCGGTGCTCATCTCCATTTCAAAGCCGAAGAGCCAGCGCTTGTCCGAGGACGTCTCCGTGGTCATGTGGCCGGCATGACTAGATGCCAAAGGCACACAGAACGCTGTTACCTTCCCACCATAGTGGTCCCTATTTTTCTACTTGCAATTTTACGTGCTTTCGAACTGCTAGGTTGGCAGAAGCTGGGACGAGTAACAGGTGCTCACTGTGTTACGCGGCACTCGGGATTTGACCCGCCAAACTGCCGACCTTCTGATTGACAAGCTCAGCGTCCTAACCCACTGAGCCACTACGTCCCTTATGATGTATGTATAGTACATTTTAAAAAGAAAAAAATGGCCTTGCATTAGTGGAATTTATTCTTTCAGAACTTGCCTTAGGAAAATATTCCAGTTTGCTTTGTTTCACTCTTTCTAATTTTTTTATTATTATCTTTGATAGATCCCTCACCCATGTTCTTCTTTTCAGTCCTGGTTCTCTCCCAACTCAATCAGACACTCATAGATTTCCCCCTCCCAATGGATTCAACTAGTGAAATTAGATGGGGGATGTATGAACTTAAGTTGCCCATGGTGGCACAGAGGTTAAAAGGCAGCATTGCAGGCAAATTCTGCCCACAGCCTGGTGTTCGATCCTGACAGGGTTCAAGGTTGGCTCAGCCTTCCCATCCTTCCTAGGTTAGTAAAATGAGGACCCAGATTGTTGGGGGCAAAAGGCTGACTTCTAAACTGCCCAAAGAATACTGTAAAGCACTATGGAGTGGTATATAACTCTAAGCACCATTGCTATCCTCTGCCCTACAGTTCCTACCACTCTCTTTCTGAATTTATTTTTTATTTTTTTATGCTAATGTATTGTTGTGATAAGACTCCTCTGACACTCTGTCCTTTTAGGAAATGAGCCGGCTCTTCAATAATAAGAATTATCAATTTATCCCCCTTGAAAGGACTCGGGAAGAACAATCTATGTAAGCAGTTTTATAAGCTTGCATTCCCAGTTTACCAGCTTGCAAATGCATATTATTTTCCTTTGTAATCACAATATTTGTTTGTGACATCAGTCTTTTTTGTCACACTGGTACTTGATCATTAAGTGCCCCCTCTGCCCCTCCTTACAAATATAAAATATTTATAGGATTTTTTTTAGCATCATCAACCTATTCTCATGAATTAAAATGGGTTCATTTGATTCTGCAGAATTTGAATTAAAATGCTATTAATGCCAAGGGGAAAAAATAATTTGGAAAATGAATCAACGATGGGCACAGAGGGTGCCTGTTCCAGATAGAAGTAGATTATGAATGTGATGTAAATTGGGATGTGCAACTGCAAATAATTAAGTACCAAGTGGAACGCCAAGCTATATTGTGTGCTTACTCCATGATTATTCAGGACCACAATCTCATCAAAGTAAAGGTGCTGAAGGACACTTCTGATGATCAGACAGGGGGGAAAAAGTCCTGAAGCCTGCACATTCAGCATTCTTACATGGCCCGATGACAATAACTATGGAGGAAATTGTCTTTTTAGTCTCCTTCATTTCTGAATATTACCCCATGATCATGTGCAATATTGCTATTCTTCTTATTTTTTGCTACATTAATTTAAAACTTTACCTCTAGGGTATCCACTTGTAATAAAAAATTATGCAGGAGTGAAATATAAGGCTCCAAGGGCAGATAAAATTGTGCTTTTTTTGTCTGAACCTTGCCAAGATTTAGGATATCCAAATCAGATTTTTTTATTTTTAGAACCAGAAGGAATTCTGCTCCAAGTGACATCTATGGGGCTTGGAGAGTTTAGGAAATGATGAAATATGAGTGATGATATCATTATGCAGATATATATAGGCTTACATGAGAGGTTGGGACTCAAATCTACAATTTATGTGATGACATTACTATGCATGTCCTTATCCTTAGCCATCTCAAATGCAAAGATCTATGAGTTCAGTTCTCAGTACGGGGTTTGAATCTCATAGAATAACATCTGGCTGGCTGTGTTATTTTTTAAAATATTCTTTTATTATTTTTAAAATAGTGATATAAATGAAAGGACAAATAACAGAGATAAAAATACATAGATTACAAAAAAAAAAACAAAAAAAATGCATTTTTTTAAAAAAAGTGAAGTGAAATAAAGCAAAGAAAAAAAAGTACAACGTATCATTTTGACAGCAAGGTTACAATCAGTCTACTCTATTTTGTATAAATTAATACCTTTTTTATATATTTGTCCATATAAAGTCTACATCTACAGGCAATCTGTTCATAGCAGGCAGGTGACCTTGGGTTCTCAATCTATTGAATCTATCTTTCCAATTCTGCAATATCAGTCTTTTATCCATAGTAAGTGCACATAGAATCCATTTACATTGTCCTCTTGTCAAATTTCCAAGTACTAGGTATGTAGTTCAAAAAATTATCATCTGAAAATTTTAAAATTTTAACTTTCGTCAATTTACATAGTTCACTACACTCTTTCAAAACTTGGTAAGCACAGGTCATTTTAAAAACAAGTGCTTTAAAGAAGCATTACCCGTATTGCATCTCCAATAAAAGACTGTCCTAGATAATCCTTTCAACCAACCCATAATTATAATAAATCAGTTCACACTGCCTATAATATGTGTAACAGACAATCCAGGCAAGGTAGTCTATTTTTATTTTGTTTTGGATATATTTTTTTTATTTCCAAAAATAAAGTACCAAATCCAAAAGAACAACGGAAAGTGAAAACAAAATTAACAAAAAAGAAAGAAGTGTGTAAAACAAAATATCAAACATACACGTAAAATGTCCCTCCTAGTTGATACTGATAAATGTATTTCAAAATAATAATCCCCCCCACCTTGCAAAATAGGTCCACAATTCACGAACATCTACTTGTATATTAAAAATGCCACAGATATGAAAATCTATTATCAACCAATTTTACCTGCCATCTATCTACTATTTTTTTTAAAAAAAAAAAAGCTAACAGGTAATCCCAACAATGAAGCTAGGCTGCAAAATCCTCTGTTAAACAATCTTTTGTTGTATTTAACTTGCAGAAAGTCCACTAATGGCTTCTAATTTCCTATTAACCCACTACAACCATTGTCTCTGCCCAGAATTGAATACCATCAATTGATTCTTAATAGTAAAAATAACTCCTTCCAGCTGTCTGAGCTCATCATGGGGTATTTCAAATTTATCCCATTCAAAATCAAGAGAGCATGCTGTCAAAGAACCAGTTTTGGCAGCAAAGTCAACTGTTTGTCAGCAGGGAGAAAAAAGTGCCTCACTATTCAGTGTTCCATTTACTACAGGACTTCAGTATTGGGCAAAAGTCTACAAAAAATTAATTCAGCCCTTGCTGCAATTTTTTCTCTCTCTCAGCAACACTTCTCCAAGATTTTAACAACCTTCTTTGCATATATCATAGTACTGGTATCTCATTTTTTTTCTGTAATATTTTAGCAGTATATGCTTCACATTCTTTTAACACACATTCTCTTTTTCCCCTTAATCCAAGTTATATTTTGTTATTGCTTCAGTGGTTTTAGTTCCCAATTATTTTCTAGCATCTTACCTCTTTCCATTTCTCACCTTCATATCCTACTTGCCTTTTTACTCTTACAATAAATTGATAATATCTCCAGGTCACAGGAAAATATCTTTCAAGCTAATACTGTATGTACCAATACAAAGATGAAATTGTGCATATGTAGACAGTGAAGGTATTCTGGCTTTGAAATGTTTGCATGTTGATGTAAAAGAAGAGTCAAAGGAGACAATGAAGGTATTCAACCAATGCTGGATGTCCTAACTGACTAATTGAGAATCAATAGACTGAGTTAAATTTTGACAAAATGGAGGTAGAGATTAGCAGTTCACAGATATATGAACTGAGTAGGGATTGAGTAACAAAGCTGCAACCTCAATTCCTGAATCCATCAGTTGAAACCTTATAGAATTGGTGGCAGACTACATAGAATGTATAATTCATGTTATTTGTCCAATGACATATGTGTGACATCATTTCTCCGTGTGTACCTCACCATGTCTATCCTTAAATGGATTGTTGTACAAAATAGTAATTTCTAAAAGACTATGGAGTGAGAATAATAATAATAATTGTTCATCTGTTTTTATTTACAGATATTCATTTCTTAGCAATCTGTGACAGCATTATATTTGCAGGGGCATGCCTTTGCATTTTAACTAGACAAAGAGTTCTTTCTTATAATAAACTATCCTGTCACACATACTTTAATTATATTTTTCCAAGGTACTTACAGTATCCTGGTCTGCTATTTCACTTCATCATATTTGAAAGTGAATGACACATGTATTTTTCAATTCTTCAAACTAAAGTAGCTGATGATGATTATACAGTATTACAAGGGGAAAAATGAGATTATGGAATGCTATACACCATTTGTTTTAATGGGAATCCTATATTATTGAAGCACAACATATTTAAAATAAAGTATAAAATATTTTTAGTATAATATAATATTGTTTTCAGCTTCTTTTAATCTGTGAATAAGTACCATCAAAATTGGTTGAAATTGTTAATAAGTACATATTTGTAGAATTACTCTAAAAATAGACTGTATATATGACTGTATATCAAAAGCAAAGAAAGATATTTAAAGTAGAAAGTTTTAAATGGAACACCTTCCATAATTTTTGCATGACAATTCAGAAGTCCTGCCATCTGATATCTATTTATCTATTGCATGCCCAAATCTTCCTAAATCTACCTTTATGACACCATGACTTCTCTCTACTGTGTCCTTACTCAATTTCAATTCCCAAATGTCATAAAGATAACAGCTCAATCTTTTTAAAGGATGTTGAACCCATTTTGAAGGACTAGAAAGCAAAGTCAAAAAGAGAAACTACACTGTCCAACTAGCTGGCTAATTTTCCATCCACCTTAAGGTGTTATATGACTTGAAAAGAGGGGGTACTTCAGGCAAACATGGGTAATGTACCTCCACTTCTATTTGAACTGTGAAATATCAAAACTTATTGTTTTGAAGAGTAGCAACTACATTTTTCTCCAGTCAACACACACCACAACTGCCATTGGATTCTCATGACATGACAGCATTAGGAAATCTCCAGATAAAAATGCAGATTTTTCTCCATATGTGACAGACCTCTGTCTAAAAGGATGCAATCTTGGAAGCACCACATATCCAGATTCTTAATCTGGCCCTGTCCCCAGCCTGCGCGCTGTTAATTTATGTGTGAATTCACCCTACAGAGTTCTATGAATTACTGGAGCCCCGCAGTGCTTGCTGGAGGAGATTTATATCTTGAGTCCTACTACACATTTTTCATTATTTAGCATGTGACATGACATTCATTTCAGAGTACAAGGCCAAATGGGAATATCTTATCTTGCTGAAAATTCATTGAATGATTTAAATACTTCTGTTAGAATTTAGCCAGTAGGATAACAGTAAAGATATGGGAATTTTAGCAACTGAGAACACTTAGAACTCAAAATATCAAATTATTGGGGAGGAATGAACAAGACTGGAACATTTATTTTTATAAAGGGTCTGAGTTCAGAGCATCATTTTAAAAAGAAGCAAAACTCTATTCCCTGTTCATCCAGTGATCAAGCTTTGACTTGATCTTGCTTGTGCGACTCAAATTAATTACAATCCAAAGGGGTTAGGACAATGTCAGTTTATAGGGGGAGGGGGGAATAACATGATATGAAAGAGCTGCAAATTGTCAAGTGAGAAAAGAGATTGGTGTTCATTTATTCATATTAGTAGGAGAAAATGCATTATGCAACTACTTTCATTATGGAATATAAATCCCTCATTAATTATAAGCCTATTTCTGTAAAACACTGGTAAAATGGGTAAAGTCAAGTAGAATAATGATAAACATCAAGCAAAAGGCTTGTCTCTGGGGATTGTAGTCACCCATTAACTAATGTGTAAAGCCATACTTGAACTTTCCAAGATGTGGAAAAACAGGTCTGAGAGGGGATGGTGCAAGTACACCCAGCTATAATTAGAGGCAACAAGTGAATCAGATTGGTAATTATTGGAACTCTTTTTGTCACTTCTAAGTTGTCTGATGGTTGCTATGCACCAGCCCTGTCTCTTCCAGTCAGTCTGATCAGCCACAATAGGCAGCCAATTAAACTGTTTGTTTCAGTAAAATAGATTACTGGAGCAATACCAGGAGAATTAAAAATGAAGGCTGAAGAAAGTCCAGAAAACTGTAATCCATAATTTCATTTTCAGAATAGCATTTGTAAAGTATATGTTTATTTATATGCTCACAGCCTGAATATGCTGAAGGGAAAATAGTAGCTTTCTTGTGAGTCTTTTAAATGGGACATAATCTTATGCAGAATTGACTTGGGAGGCCGGTGTGTGGTGTAGTTGGTTCACATAGTGTGGTGGGATGGAGGGTTTGTTGTCACTGTGTGTTGGGGGGAGAGAGCACGGGGGAGGCTCAGCTAATCTCAATGTACACATGTTGTACTTTGACAATAAAGGTTTATGATGATGATGATGATGATGATGATGATGATGATGATGATGCCCCAGCTCCTATATTAAGTGCCTACCGACTCAATCCTTGCTAAGTGTAAAGAAGAAGAAGGCTAGGTATGAGGGGTGGAGAAGGAGGTTGAGGGAGGTGACACACACCAGAGGATGGCAAAGAGTAGCCTGTGGAGAAAGTATTTGTTGGAATCACCTTTATCAAGGGTAGAAAAATTCCTTGTCCTTCTAAGCTGCCTGGTCAGGGCTTAGTTTATTGACCAGGTTGAGATTATTGTTGATTCCTTATATTGAAAAGTCTTACTTAAAGGGAAGGAAGGGGCCAGAGAGTTTCCTGAGGAAGAAATTGCATATGTGCTTACTTGTGGCTGGGGGGCACATTGAGACCTTTGGTGCAAGAGAAGGAAAATGAAGCTCAAATTGTTGCTGCTAAACTCAACTATTTCCTTGGTTCAATATTTTATTTTGAGGATTACTTTGAGCTCTTGGTTTGGATGGCTGGTCCTCCAAAGAGTCTGTTTTTGACGAGAAGCCTTAATCCTGCATATTTGAACTTCTGAAAAGAATAAATTTAAGTAGATTTTCTGTATCTTCTGAGAGTCCAGCATTTGCTTTCCATTTTTTACTAGGGGGTGTCCAGCCTTGGCAACTTTAAGAACTTTCAGTTCCCAGAATTTCCTAGCCAACCATTCTCTGGAATGCTGGGAATTGAAATCCAATTAAAGGTTGGACACCCCTGCACTAGAGAGTTCTCCACATCTCTAGTACACAAGGGTTTTCTGCCACAAGTATCTATATATTTGCTCAACTCCCCAGATTCCAGATGGTTTGTTTATTTACTTATTTATCAAGTTTGATAATTGCTGTTTATCTTGCACAAAACAACTCTGGGAAGATTGCAGTAAAACCAACAATTGAAAGACTCTTCAAAAACTTGATTTAAAAATAAACATAAATGAGAAGATAATGAGAGGGTAATACAGTACATCAAGATGTTGCATGAGAAGCAACCAGCATGTAGGTCATTGTTAGGAGGAGATCCTTAGATCCTGTTTAAAAAATATTTTAAGAGATTGCCAGAAGGGTTAGTAAGAATCACAATAGAAAACCAAGCTACCAATCGACAAATTATTCCACTGCAGTAATGGCTAAATGAAAATACAGGAAATAAATATGGTAGTCTAGTTTCAGCATAAAAAGGGAGAGGCAAAAAACCCACTGATCTCAGTGAATGTAATCATTTCCCAAAGCCTGCTTGAATAAAATCACCCTTTCAGCTGAGCAGATAGTACTGCATGTCAGGCAAACCTTCAGAAACAACACATTCATTGCATTGGGAATGTCAAAAAACAGAATTGCTGCTGGATCTACATTGTGTTGATCTCTCTTGGAGATAGGGTAGCATGAACAGGCATAGAAACTTTGTTGGGAATGGATGGTTCCAAGCTGCTTTGGAGACACATCATAAAGAGCTTTATAGATCAAAATGTGTAACTAGAAAGAGGATGGATTCATAAATTCATAGAGTCTATTAAGTGCTATTGATCTTGCAAAACTTAGCATTGTTTCTAGGTGAAGGCAACTTATCTCTAAATGGAAATTTAAAGGGAATAACATGGGGGTGGGGAGGGTTTGGTTTTGTCTTTCCTTTGTGAACAGCCCTTAGGCTACTGTGACAATGCTGAACTTAAATGGGCTTTGGCTATTCTCCTGTACAGCAGGACTTTTTAAATATGTAACTGTAATTGGTGTGCAGTGCAATCCACCATCACCTGGAAATACTAAAATTTAGCATGTAATAGCCCAGAGCAAGAATAAAAGATAGTTTATGAAGAATAGAGAATAGTGTGATTCTTGCATGACAATGACTTTTACAATAAGAAGAACAGCCTTTTCCCTTATATTTTCCCCCTATATTTACTATATTTTTATTCAGGCTTCAGTGCAAGCCTGAAATAGACATAGTTGCTTTAATGAGCTAGATTTACTATTCAGTGGCACCTGTTCAAAAGCATGTTTGAAACATTGGTCACTTTTAATTTTGTCTAATACTGGTGCTTTACATGTCAAATGCTTAAGCATAGTTTATAGTTGAAAAAGAGTACATACTCAGTTGTTTGAATTCTGTAGTAAAGCTATGTGCTTTGTTTCAGCTAATCCCATTAAATAAACCATAAATATAGTTTTATATATTCCCTGCAAAATACATACTATTCAGTGCACATTAATCTTTTAAAATAGCACATTAACAAGAAAATCAGTCCTACAGTCTGTCAAGCCCTATGAAGCTACATTGGTGTGTTAGAGGTTCTAGATATTAGAAGTCACAATAATGTCAACTATGTCATGGATACAATTATGTAAATTAAAATATTATTCATATAGCACAAAATAATATATAGACACATGGACATATATACACATATGGACAACTGCACTATATGTTATGATGCATATGATCTACAAAGATAGCTTTTCCTCAATGTTTTTAACATTAGATTTTTAAAGTTTGGGCAGAGTTAGAAAGGTTGGGCAGAATTAAAATATTAATTAAAATTCATGGATGGCCTCTTTTCCCAACTGATTTTGATAGAATTCCTCATTCCCCCTTTATAATTTAACATCTGGCTCATTTCCACATGAAAATTTTACTTCGAACTAGGCCGAATTTGGTGCTGCTATTTATCTTTTGCATGTCACTCTCTCCAAGTGTATGCCATCCACTCAAGTTGATGGACATAATTACTGGATAGCACAGTCAAGAAATCTGCTTGACTTAGCTTTCTTTGCCCGTCTGAACAAACAAACTGGTTTTTAATACCACCCTCTGATTCAACCCTCCACTGTAGTTAAAAGCAAATTGACTGGTAGACATTTAGGCATGAATAAGAGCCAGACAGTGCATTAATGTTTGTTGGATTGGACTGTCAGTGCAGAAACAATGAATCGTTCTGTCATAACTGTTATCTATTGTTTTCATTGCTATTTAGTGTTGCCAGAGATCTGTTGATGTCCAAAGTTACAAGGCAATGGCTCTTCCTCAAAAGGGAGCACGTAAATAGAGAGATTGTATTTATTTGACAAAAAAGGCTATTTGATTTGTTTATCCAATCTTTTCTAATCATTATCCTTTCCTATGTGACATTTAACTTGTATTCTTGAAGCTTGAAAATGCCACCTGCAGAGACAAATTATTCATAGCATATTAATTGTTAAATAAATAAGGAAACCTTTATCCTCTTGTATCAGAACTTCATGAAGGACATAGAACTTGAGTACTTATGTTTTAAAGACTAATTACAAATATTTTTTTCCCTTTGGAACACACACACACACACATATATGGGTGGCAAGATAGTGTAGTAGTTAGAGCACTGTCTTTGACATTGGAGACTAGACTTTGGATTCTGGCTGATACCTACCTTACTAGCAGGTAGGTAAGTGTCCTTGGGGAAAGACCCAATAATACTTTACCTGCTTACCTCAGAATATGAGAGTGACACAGACAAGGCTCATCTCAGATGTTGAGGAACCAAGTTGATGAAAAGTGGAACAAACCATGCATGGATGAGACAAGAGAACCTGGAATTGATGGAATGCTACTATTACAATAGACCTAATAAAAGAGGATATACTGTATGAAGCACATAAGGAACTATGAAGGGACAAAAGACTTGCATCCACACTAACTGAGAAATGCTTTATACTGAAGAGGATGTTGAATAGGCAACTGTGCATTGCATCTTGGATTCAAGAAAACCCATATATATATATATATATATATATATATATATATATATATATATATATATATATATATATATATATATATATATATATATATATACATATATATATATATATATATATATATATATATACATATATATATATATATATATATATATATATATATATATATATATATATATATATATATATATATATATATATATATGCATCAATGACAGTTGTTGTTGTTTTCTCCTTGTGGTAAACAATAATATTTATTCTAGTATTTAAAATCAGGATTTCTTGTGGGTCAAGCCAGGTCCCTAAAAGAACTACTTTATTTTTGTTGCTCTCTTTCAAGGGCTAGAAGAAGCTATTAACCTGGCTATTAAAGAAAAACAACCTCCAGTTACTTGATTTACATACTGTGTTAAACATTGTTTAATCGGTTTGTTGCACAATTATGTTGTGCTCACTCATTGAGCCTACCCTAACTATAACTAACTATAACAATGGGGTTTTATTTCATATCTGAAGACAAAATTAAACAACCCCTTTATGGCTTAGAGAATTTCCCCCATTTTCTAGAGCTTTTCAGCTCATACGTAGATACAGGCATGAAAAGTTTTATGATCAAGCCATTGCTCAGAAGTTTATTGTCATGGAATTCTCTGAAATAAAAGCACTTTGGTCTCTTTTAATATATTTTATTTTTCCTACATTGTACAGGGGGAAATGGTTTATTTGGCTCAAGGGTGCAGAGCCTAGCCTTGTTGAGTCAAGTCTTCAAATACATTCCATCCACAAATTCTGGATAAATATGAGAATCACACTGATAGTAAAACAATAATCATAGGATCATAGAATAAATAGTTCCAGTGTGTGTTGCCACCTTATGCTTGCTGTGCGTCACTGTTATGTGGTGACAGACTGTCATGAACTTCAGGGAGGAGGAATGGAGAGGGAGGATGCTTGGGGAAATGAAAGTAGAAACTATGCCGCCTCAAGATGCTACTCCAGGGTCATCCATTTGGAAGAAGAAGGGATTCTTCTAAGAATATATGACATTGAGAAAATGCTGCCCTAGATTAAGTATTATGCAAAATAAACACATCTTTAGGACACCAAGGAAAAAGAGCAGTTAGGGAAATACATACACACACACACACACACACAGAAAGAGAGAGAGAGAGAGAGAGAGAGACAGAGTCCTCAAAATGTGATTGTTCAAAGTTACCCAAAAAAAGTTACGACTTGATTTTGAAATTGCCTCACCCCCGCAGTCAAGCAATTGTATTTTGGGCACTAGGCTATCAGTTCATCTTTGTATCCATTTGTGCCATCCTGTGGTCATGTGACCACACATTTATTTTGCATATGACATTATTTATCAGTCACATGATTTTGGATGTTTTGCTAGTTTCTGGTATTTACTTCAATTTTCTGGCAAAAAAGTCCATTGGGTTAAATGGACTCTTTAATGACTGTGGTGTTTGCTTATGGCATTTGCTTAACAATCCCCACAAAAAATGCTAAAAATTGGGCCTGTTTTACACACACACAAACACATTTATATATTTTGCACATGTTTCTAGTCCGCCTGAATAGTTAGACCTGCGTGGTTTATATATGTAAAGTTTACCATTAAACCATTCGAGAAATAAAAATAATATACTAAATTGATAACACACAGCAATTTTATCTCTTTTCCTACCATTGTTTAATATATGTAAGTTTGTTAATACAGTCTTATAAAAATCAGTATACTGCACTTTTTAACATGTGAATGCACTTTTGAACTACACACGTTGAAAGTGCTAAATTTTCATTGCATTGAAGAATTACAATGTGGGTGGAGGTAGCAGTTAAAAACAGGTGTTGGAATGATGGGAAGATAGTCTTGGATTACTGAAACAGGTTTGCTTTTGGTTTCTGAACAGCTATCAATTTAATGGAAAAATGAATGGTTGTTTTAATCAAATATTTAAATATCAGGACAAATAATTTTTACATATCTATTATAATATTCTTTGCTGTTTCCATTTTATGCTTCTTTAGTGATTGCTTTTTCATTCTTTTTATATTAAAGCAATCCATTTTTTTTAAAAAAAATTAAAACATAAGCCCATAATGCCTTTCAACATTAATTTCAATTAGTTTATGAGGGTAAAATGGTTACCTAAGCGACGTTAATTTACCTAGATGAGAATTAAGAAAAACAAGCATCAAAATGACTGACTTCCAACTAAATTTAATTTATAGAATTAAACTATTCATGTACTATTAATAATCCTGGTCTGTCTGAGTATGAGGCTGTATCATTGTAATTAACTGGTGTAAAAGTGCTTTTTCCCCATCAATTAAACTAATTGCTTTTCATACTAGGTGTAGATTGGATATTGATCTTTTTTTTTTAATTCTGCTCAACTACATAAGCAAATGACATCTAATTGCATGCTTACCTCATTTATCAGCAACATCAGAAAGAATATGGATCACATTCTATTTCCTTTGTGATATTTTGAATTGTTTGCTGTTTCACAGCAATAGCATAAAGTAACTATTGCTGTCTCTCAAAATATTATACTTCTTCAGCCTGAACTGTGAAAAAACAACAAGAAAGGGTGGTCAAAGAGGTGGTCAAAGAATAGCCCTCTCTCAACAGTGGGGGAAGGATCCAACATCATCTATCTCCAGTCTACTACACAGTTCTTTCAACAGTTCCAAGAAGGCTCCAAACCCATCTGCACTACTCATGTAACCCTGGAGACACAGATAAGCCTCCATGTAGCTTTAACAACTCACTATAAGACTGCAAACAAACAGCTGTCTGCAGGAATATAAATCTTTCCATTCCCCACCATCCAGTCAGAGCTGAATAAGCTTCTTGGATGAGAAGCAAAACGTCTTCAAAGAAAAACAAGAAAGTCCAGTTGCCTCATGAAAAAGCATCTTTGGGAAAACAAAACAAATACAATCAAGACAGCCTAAACATATTTAAAACTCCATACAATGAAATGATACTAGCTTGTAATCAGTAATGTCAGCTAATACGTTGTACTTAATCTGTATAAGTTAGCAAATTCACATTAAGTCTCAAAAAGACACAAACTTCAAAATGTTCTCTGTAAGGGTTAAATGTCACCCAAGCAAACCTGTCTTGCCAAATTAATTCATGATAAAATAAAATAAAATAATGTAGAGATCATTCTGTGAAATATGTTTTTTTTTTATTTTGGCTCTCTCTCTCTCTTTCCCTCCCTCCCTCCCTCCCTCCCCCCCTCCCTCCCTCCCCCCCCCTCTCTCTCTCTCTCTCTCTCTCTCTCTCTCTCTCTGAAATGCTCAAAAGCAAATATAGTGCTACTAAGTAACCTGAATATTCTTGAAAGACTGTCCTTGGTCTATCAAATCTGGACTTCTAAGTCCACAGGGAAGCTGGTCCATACTCCAATTTGGCTGACCTTTTCTTAATCAGAAGCCACAGTGTTCAGCATTGAAGTCTCTTCCGCAGGATCCCAGAGTCAATACTTAATGATTGGTATAAGCCAGGTATTTACCACTGGATCACAAACAATTATATTCTTACTGAACAGCATCTCCTTTCAACACTTGAGATACCATAACAGCTATCAAAGGGGGCTGTTTACAGAGCAATCAAGTGGAAGCAAGAATGAGATGCTGTAATGAATCAGTTCTGAACACAAAGAAAATTAATTTATCATTGTGCTAAATTGAGGCTTTACCTTTACTCCACCAACACGTAAGAGCTGTTAGATAATTTCTCATCTAAATCCTACCTGGCCCTGAACTGCTAAGCATCAGTAATGAACATGAACTGTAGCTCAATAATACAAAGGATGTGCCATTCAGTTCTTAATATAGTACTTCCAAAAGAATCAGACCAAATAATGAACTACTGCTAGTCACTTGTGTAACTTTCAGACATAGGTTTTAAGTCACTTCAGGATTTAATCAAGACCTGACTATTTGTATAATGCTATCTGCTTTGGTCAGTTGAATTTCTTTCTGATTCTGTTCCAGAGTATCCTGCAGAAAAAACTGATTGTGCTAACTTGCTTTGATATGCTCTTTCTTTCTTTCTTTCTTTCTTTCTTTCTTTCTTTCTTTCTTTCTTTCTTTCTTTCTTTCTTTTCTTTTCTTTTCTTTCTTTTCTTTCTTTTTTTACTTACATCTCATGATGATGATCAATTCAGTTTCCAGGAAAGTCCTTCTGAAGTTCTACAGTCCTTGCTCAGAGAATTCTTTTCTTGTCCCACTTTTTAGTCTTACTATCTTAAACTAATTCTCCTTGTTTCCACTTCTGAATTCTTTTCTTGGACAAAGTACTTCAGCAGCATTTTGCCACAAGCATCACATTCATAAGTGACTTTGCTTCAGGGCATGGAGATACACCAGCTACCCAAAGCAGTGGGGCAGAACCAATCTTTTTCCATGGCTGTCTTGCCTCCATTAATGGTGCCTCAGTTATAGCACTCGACAAATGATTGTAATGGAGCCTGCCCATTATGGTCATATGATGTGACAGTTGTACATTGGGTTGATCACATAGCCAAGCTGGGAATTAGGGCTGGGATTTTTTTTTTTTTGCAGTGATCATTAATGAATGCAGAAATCATTAAAGGAATGTTGTGGGTGTTAAGTAAACCCATTGTTTACTAAGACATGATTTTGCGGAAAACTGTTTGGGCAAAACCATTGTAAAACATGGTCATACGACTGTGGGATGCTACAAACAGCTGTAAATCAGACATGTTGTCAAGCAACCAAAGTATGGCCATGTGACTGGTCATAATTCTACCTGTATGCTAAAAGTTCCAGTTGCAGCTGCATGACACTTAACATAGGGAAAGGAAGACATGTTCCTCACCCTCATTTTCAGTGAGATGAAGCATTCCTTTAAGTTCCCATGCATTGTTAGTCTATATCTAGTCCTCTTTGGGAAGACTAGTCCATGTTCATGATGAAATGAACAGAATCTTATGCCCTTGAAATACTTGAAGTGGCAGAAGATCTTTGATTTTGTTTTAATAGAATTGACATTGAAAGAACAGAGCAATCAGGGAATGTAGTTGCAGAAGCTATCAGTGGCTTTAATGAACATTCAGCATGAATTATTTGTTTTTTTAAAAAAAAATTCTTCACAATGAAATGAAAAAAAAGTTAGATTTGGGTTTCATTTTCTCTCAATCTTGCTTTCTCTCTCCCTCTGCTGGCAAAAATGATTGCAATTAAAACTAAATTTAGTGAAATGTAGATAAGAGCAGTTTATATAAACTTTTCCAATTTAGTTTATAAACCAGGGCTTTTCAACCTTTTCACCCACTGTACCACTTTTAGGTTATGGTGTCAAAAACTTGATGACCAAAAAAAAAAAAAAGGAAAAAAGTGATGAAGTACAGGTAGTCCTCGATTTACAACAGTCTGCTTAGTGACTGTTCAAAGTTACAATGGCACTGAAAAAAGTGCTCCCCAAGCCACAGCTGAGCAAGACACCTGCCTGCCTGCCCGCTGGCTGCCCTCTTCCTCCTGTCCGAGGTTTTCATTGTTGTGAGCATTTCTGTTGAGGATTGGCAGCGGGGGTGGAGTGGGGGTGTTTGGTTTTTATTCCCCCCATCTGCTGGGTGGTTGCAACAGGTTTTGGTCACTTCACATGACCCTGGGACACTGTGACCATCATAAATATGAATCAGTTGCCAAGCATCTGAATGTAAATCACAAGACCCTGGAGATGCTGCAACATTCCAGCTGATTGGCGCTTCTTCTGAGCCCTGACAGCCTTGAAAAAGCATTGATCCTGGCGCTTCTGTTGAGCCCTGATAGCCCTGCAGCTCCAGCCGTCTCTCGCTCAGGCTTGTGCGGTGCTGCCACCTGTTCAGCTCATTCCCCTCTCCCGCTACCATTTTTCTAGGAAGGTCACGTACCACCTGCCAGGTGCCAATGTACCACAGGTGGTACCCGTACCACTGGTTGAAAAGCCCTGTAATATAAACTATATTCATTGGCATTTCTACTCAAGTGCTTTCATAATTTGTTAAGAATTTAAAAAAAATTGCCAAGTACATTTAGATTAAGAATTTCATGTATAAAGTCACATACAGAAAGACATGCAATCTTTGAATTATTACGTTAACGGGACATAATGTATGCATCTAAATCTTTTCCTTTTTTCAATAACAAAATGAATGAATAGTAAAAGGAAGATAAAAAGAAAGTGGGCACACAGAGCTTAACATTTAAATACATCTGCTATAAAATGGTAACAGGAACACACAGACTCATTATTTCACAAGAAAATATGTTTCTTTCAAAGTCAGATATTCGGATAGCTCATTTGTCTGCATATACTGGGTAGGCCTCATCATCATATTTAAATAAAAATAGCAGGATCTGAGCATTATACAGTTAAGTAGGACAA
The DNA here is from genome assembly GCF_947247035.1 of Vipera ursinii. Lineage (NCBI taxonomy): Eukaryota > Metazoa > Chordata > Lepidosauria > Squamata > Viperidae > Vipera > Vipera ursinii. The sequence continues at coordinate 42,796,555 of NC_139513.1, forward strand.
AAGAATGAACTGTCCTAAATAATTGTAAAAATGCGAATCCCGGGCATATCTGTATAGCAGTATGAAGTTCTTGAACTCTGGGAAGAATATAAAACAGCTTTTTATTGTTAAAATAGTAAAAACAGTAAAAACAATAAAAACAACTATTTACAAACCTAAAACAACCCAGCTTTGGTTGGTCCACTGCCAGCATCATCAGGGTAAATGCAAAGGGGGTGGGTGGGGAGTTTGTTTATAAACCTTGTTGACTCAGTGTCCTGCCCATTGATCGTGTAATAGGGCCGCCCGTCCCAACTAACCATAACTATCCTAGCTGTCCTGCATCTCCTTGTATATATAATGAACTGTATATATTTATACAAACTTCTGTAATTGGACTGACAATATTGTTTGTGCTTGAAGGAGAGAGAGTGAATAACCAGTTGAATTTATTAAAAAATATTGTTAGATATGAGTTGAAGTCATTTCTATGTGTATGAGATTTTTTTAAAGACAAATGTATTTTCTATTCTTCCTTATGTTCTCCATCAAGGTTGTTGAGAGACTATAGGATCTACAGGTTATTTTGTGGATAATGAGAGAAATGCATAGATAGAAGTTTCTTTATATGGTGATGGAAGCAAAAAGGGGGACCTGGGAAGACCAGGTATTAGGGATTTTTTGAGGTCTCTCCTAAAAATTCAATTATTTTAGAATTATTTGTGCAATGGATTGGTTATTTTTTCTTTTTCATCTATTTTGTTTCTCTTATTGATCCCATTATAAGGAGAAATAAAGAAAAAAATATTCTACATGGAGGAGGTGTAATATTCCTGGGAGAGTTTAAGTAGCAAAATCTCAACCACAATTTCTTCCCCATCTCTATAAGATTACTCTCCACTGGAAAACCACAGAATTTTACAAGTTGTTGTGACCAAAATTAATGGCATTCAATGTAAAGTTGAAACCCTGCTTGAAGTAGCCCTGAATGAATTATTCTGTTTTCCTTGCAATTTATTTAGTAACAAAACACATCTTCCCATTGATGTTATTTTTCTGTAAAAATGTGAATTAACCAATATTTATATAAATATAACTTTCTTTGTTAAGCTTCTGCTTCTCTACTTTATGGAGTTCTAATTAAGACTACAATTCCCCCACTGGCAACTTTATTTATGCATTTATTTAACAAATGTATATCCAACTAAATGTGATTCTGGGTGACAGCTAACACTTAAAACAGTGTCACAACCATAAAAACACTTTGGGAATAAATAAAATAAGACTGTGGGAGAAAATCATCCCAGTAGACATAATACAACCAACGAGCAGGCTTCCCACAGAACCCCCCTCCCCCCCCAAAAAAAAGCCTTCTGAAAGGCTAACAAGGATGAGGTTAACCTTGCCCTCAGGGGTGATGTTCCAGAGGGCAGAGGTCGCAGCAGAAAAGGCACATCATAAGAGGCCCATCAGATGGAGGTTTTAGCAGATAGGATCTGCAACATACCTGTCAGCTAAGCTTGAGGTGAAGGGTAAATATAATCTGAAAAACAGATCAGTTGGGTTAAGATACACAGATATGGGAAAGAGGTGGCATTGATTGCTTTAGTTGATGACCTGACTTGGACCTTTAATGTCCACCCCCATTGGAACTGTCAGTTGTTTTCAATACCGTCAACCACTGTTTCCTTCTGGATTGACTGTTAGCCCTGCTTTACAATGGTGCCACTCTTTTCTCAGTGGTTGGTTCCAGTTGATGGTGGTTGGGGAAGGAGGGAGAAATTAGCACTGTGGCTTGTGGGTTACCATATGAATTGATTCTCTCTCCTGATTTTTTAACATCTACATTAAGCATTAAAGATAATGGAGCAGTTTAGGCTCCAGCAGATCATACTCTACTATTTATTGTGATCCCAGGATGGAAAGGAGATGCTGTCTAGTTATGGTGTCTGGAGGTTCAATGGAACTGTTTGAAAGACACCAGGTTTAAGTTGAACTGTAACAAGATAAAGCTGCTTTGGTACATCAATGTTTCTTTACATCCCATTTGGTTTCTGGATGGTGTTGCATTACCTTGAAAGAACAGGTCTACAACATATTTCTTGAACATTTCTAAGCAAGTTCAGTGTTATGTTTCATCCAAACTTGACTATAATCTCCAGCTTTCAGAATAAAATTGTGATTTTAAATAAGCTTTAAATTCTGGTTGAATATTTTGGTTTGCTCCAAATTTTGATAATCGTAGTTTCCTGGTTCAAGCAGGAAGTAATAATTAAAGTAATTATTCCTAATTATTCCTAATTCCTATCTCATGACAACTGGAAGAGCAAAGGAACCAAAGGTTAGGCCAGGGGTGTCAAACTGCCAGTCTGTGGGCCAGATGCATCATAAAGAAACCGCACCCACCCCATTGCTGGCAATGGCAAAAAGGTTGCGATACGTCGCGATATGTTTTGTGACGTTGCAAGTTTGACACCCCTGGCTTAGGCATATATGCTAAGTGATGTGCAAACTTTAATCCCCATGTTTGCAATCAATGGCTGAAAGAATAATTGAACTATTATGTATAACAAAGAAGAAGCTATAAAGACGATACAAAACCATCTTACAAAAAAGTTTTTTCCTCTCATTTCAATTAACTCCTTCTCTAACTTTAAGATGTAAGCTCTTGGATATAGCAACTGTCTTTCCCATTGCTTCACAAAATGCACAGTGATTACAAGGTATAAATAATAAATACACTTTGGAACTTTTGATCCATCATCCTTATAGGAAGAGGAGATGTATCATCAGGATGGAAAATCAGGTGGCGCTCTCTTTAATGCACAAAACAGAACCTCTTGCTTTTATTCAGCTTTCAATATTCCCTGAGCTTCAGTACAATTTCCATCCTGTCCTTCAGAGGTAAAGTGGCAAGTCTGATGAAGATTTCTGGTTATTCAAACAAGTCAACTGAACATCTTGTGGAAAAGTAGGACACAGAAGAAGCTGAAGGCACACCAAATAGGAAAGCTATATGCATAACCCTGTAGCCAGGACACCTTAGCAATGTCAGCAAAAGTAACCATCAGATGTCAGTGGTAGCATTTTGGGTATGGAAACCTGACGTCCTCCAGACTTACTGCAATAAAGAAAATTATGAAACTGTAAATGTGGATTACAACGTAACAATTTTTTATATGGGGCTTTTGTTGAAAAAAAAAACCAAAACACAGATATTTACAAAATTAGATATAAGACAGGCACATAAAGAAATATATCTGGACCCAAAAAAGGACAATGGGGAAAGAAAGTTCAAAGTTTGTAAATTTTACACTTCATAACTGATAAGACTTTGGTAACCTTCAACCTGAGCAATTTAAAGATTTAAGACAGAGAAATGCCATCCCAGAAGAGAAAAGAGGTATTGATTTTCAGCTTGCTCTTAATTCAGGCTTCTTTTTGGTAGCAGTCACAGCAATGTCTTTTAAAGAAAACCACAAGTGCCCAAGTCTTCAATTTTATAGATATACTTACCTGGGAGTAAATCTTGCTGATGTCCATGGGGCTTATGTCTGAATAGACAGGTACAAGTTTCTGCTGTAAGTTCTTTATGAAGAATGAATGTCAGAACTCGTAGCTTATTTGACAAATGCCTCGCCAGAAAATAAAACAGTTACAGTACGCAACAAAAATAAAATGATTCTGCCCAGGACAATGTGCCTCTTCTTCCCTCTCAAAGCAGAAAGGAAATTATCCAGGAATTCTTGATGATTCAGAACACTATTATTCCCCTAGAAAGTTAGAGAATTTGTTCAGATCAGATTATAGCAGCTGACATGTTTCAAAAAAGAGTTAAGAAGCAGTAGCTTCTATTTTAGCTTCTGGCTGAATTGCAATTATTAGGAAAGGAGGATTTATTACAGAAAATATTCAAAGTAAACTTAAGGCTTATGTAAACAGGAATGTGCTTTCTTATTTGTTACATCTTCTAGGCACTTGTTTTTCTCAATTTATCTAACATTATTGGTTTATTCCCCTGTGTAAATATGCACAAAAATGTAGCAATATAGCACCTCTTGAATTTTAAAGTATTCCTGAGTTCTATCGTATCGTAATCTATCCCTATCTTTATCTTAATGCCACAAGCTATTTCTTTCTATTCCTTATTCTTTCTTTCTTTTTTGTCTATTATGATAAATTTATTTCTCAACTGACTTCAAGTTTTGAACTTTCCCATTCTTCTCATGTTCTCATTAACATTTTTATCTGCTGGTGAGAGATGGATACTGGTGGCTGATGACCTTTGTAGAAGACAAGCAGGGCAGTTCTTCCACCTTCTGTTTATGTCACCTCTCTTAGTTAACATTTAAAATGTTTTGGGATACAGTTTGCTTTCCCTCTGATTTAAGTTTCTAAATAACAGGGTTCTTCAGGATTAATTATTTTTGTAACAATTTTACCAGGTCATCTGGAAGGAGTCTGAGATATTTATGTCTGGATTTTGACACAAATTCCCCAAATCTGGATGAACATGTTCTCATCTACCAGCTAGCATCATTCACCTTCCTTAACTACAGGTCCTTTCTGTTAAATAAGTAAGCGACTACCTTTAACCCCAGCCTCTTCATAAAGTTAGTCTTTGAAACCTACAAACTGGAAAAAATGTTGCTGATTTTCATCTCTATGACCTACCCTAAGAGGTAGAGAACTACTCATGACACATATGGATGCCTTTGCTGAAAAGAATTAGGAGAACTCTTCATTCTCTTCATACTTTTGCCTGAGATTACCATTAAGGCCTTCAGATGATTGCCACTCTTGCTTCACCTGAGAGGGCACACACTCCAGATTTAGGGTCTTCAGCAGGTAATGCAGACATGTTAAAGGGTTTAATTGCACATTTACTGATGAAATAAATTATGTGGCAAAGTGAATAGGCTTGAGTTACAGAATGTTGGCATGAACAAGGTATTAAAGGTTGGTTGGGGAATGCAATGAGAGGCAATGGAAATAAAATGTGCCCAAGAATTAATGGAAGTCTTAGCAAATAATTCAATCATAAGAAGCAAGACAAAGATGTTTGGCATGCCCTTGCAGGCTTACCATATTCATGGATAAATACATATCAGATATCTGTGAATGCAACTTCTACCATTTTGATGCCTGAGAACTGAAATGATTTGCAGCAAATGTTAGACAGACTATATGATGCAGCAAGGAGTATGGCTCTGAAAATTACTCTATTAATTACCGAAGAAGTTGTGTTTGATAAAGAAAATGGAGCAAATTGTTACGCATTCTCCACTAATGGTGAAAAACTAAAGCAACTAGATGGCTTTTTGTATCTTTGAAAAAGATGGGGAATAGGATGTGAAAAAAATTAAGACATGTACATAAAAATATTACATTGACCTAAGTGATATGTCTTTTTAAAAAACTTATATCATAGCCCATGAGCTATATTATGCAGGTCTGGGAATTTTTATTATTTAAGTTTCATAAAAATTGCAAAAAAGTAAAAGCTATATTAATTTTATAGCTATACTAGGGCTGGTATGTATGTGATGAATATAACAAGGACATCCATTTTCTCTATTTCTTTATACCGTATATACTTGAGTATAAGCCGACTCGAGTATAAGCCGAGACCCCCAATTTCACCCCCAAAAACTGGGAAAAGTTATTGACTCGAGTATAAGCCGATCCGCCGTTCTGCAAGCCTCCGCCGCTGGCGGAGGCTGGATCCGCGCTCTGCAAGCCTCCGCCGCCAGCAGAGGCTCGATCCGCCATTTTGCAAGCCTGAATACACAGGAATACCCTGTGTGGCCGTGGCTCTCAGGGAAGCCCTGGCTGTCCGCTTCCTCGCTCCACGCTGCCATTCGGGACCCGCGCGTTCCCCGGGCAAATCGCGGAAAGAAGCAGGCAGGCAGGGCACGGAGGTCCGGAGACCTGCCGACGTTTGGGGAGGTTTGGGGAGGTGCGCGCCTCCCCAAACCTCCCCAAATGTCGGCAGGTCTCCAGACCTCCGCGCCCTGCCTGCCTGCTTCTTTCCGCAGCGGAAATAAGCAGGCAGGCAGGGCGCGGAGGTCCGGAGACCTGCCGACGTTTGGGGAGGTTTGGGGAGGTGCGCGCGCACCTCCCCAAACCTCCCCAAACTTCGGCAGGTCTCCGGACGGTGGTGGCTTGGGAGAGGTGCGCGCGATCCCGGAGGCACCAAAGCCTCAGCCGCGCACAAGTCCTCGGTAAGTTTTTTTGTTGACTGGAGTATAAGCCGAAGTGGAATTTTTCAGCCCAAAAAGTGGGCTGAAAAATTCGGCTTATACTCAAGTATATACGGTATATGTATAGTCATAGGAAAGAAGAGGAATAGTTTCTGACATTTGGGTGCACAAAATTGCTTCTGCATCCTTATCTTTAAATCATAGATCAGAGATTATTTGCATTTATTTACAATTACTTCTCTTCTCATAGCAGGAGAAGCAAATATTATTCTTGGGGAAATACAGTACATCTACAAGACATAAGTTATAATGCTTCTAACTAAATACAGCTCAACAGATGTTTGAACATTCATCAACAGCTTGTTTTTTTGGGGGGAGGGGGGTGTCTGCAAAACAAATACAAAATCCAGAAGGGTCATTATGCATAATTCTCCTAATGATTTTCAGTGAAAAAGCATTCAAAAGAGTATATCAATTTGATTCAAATTTTGACTATGCAAAGCTGCCAACAGAGCAAAGTAACCAAGCTTTTTTAGATGAAAGCAGGAAGCCTATGGCATAATGGCTATGGAGCTTAGCTATACTCTACTGAAAAACAGTGTGTTGGAAAATGACACCTTCTAGACAGTAACCTTTTGAATGAGACTGGAAGAATACAACAACAGCAGACAGGACTCCAAAGATTAAATAAGTGACTGATTAATGTTATGTCAGAAAGACATATTAAATTTGCTCCAGTACAAATCACTAAATCAAATGTATGACTTACTGTGACTGCAGTGGCTGATGTGCTGGATGAAAAATAAACACTAGGCTTTCAGGTGAGAGAGATCAGAGGTGATTTCAAGGTGGACTCTACAGTTTACCAAGAACTGAAATCCAAATGTATTTCCAAACCAGCTTGACAAGTGTGATAAAATATCCATGTAAGAGACATTATTTCATTCTGGGTGGCAGATATCAAATGTAATGTCTTGATGTGTGGAGTCATTGTTGTCATGAAGAGGCTGTAAAAATATCTGAGAATTTTAAAAAGAGTAATTATAATTAAATCATTTAACCAACCAGATAAAGAAGGAGACATCAACAAAAGCCAACGTATCGTTACCACAAGGCTTCCTTAAAGTGGAGTGTTTTAATCCCACAAACCCAAGTAATTCTTACGATAAATAAAACCTTTCCATCAAAAAGGCCTGATTCTATGACCTATGCTGTTCAAATACAAGCAGAGACAGATGGACTTGCAAGGTAAATAAAAAGCAAGCTGTTTCCTTAGAAACTAGAAATTCTAAGAACCTTCTCTTTTTAAACATGTGAGAGTCAGACATGTGTAACTTCAGAGCAGAGAAGACTCGAAGGATGAGTTCTCCTTTGATTCTCTCTTTTCAATGTTTTTTTTAAATGTGTTATTGATTTTTTTCAGCAAATTATTGAAATTATAAAGCCCAAATGTTACCCATTTTTTAAGTCTGTAATGATTTGCCTTTAGAAAGAGATGCTTTATTAAGAATAGACTACATCCCTAAACCAGTGATTTTTTTATCTGTAATCTGCAATGAAAACAGGGACTCAACAGAGGGAAACAGCATACAGTTAACCAGTAGGATGCATTGGCAACATTTTGTTCCATTGAATTTTGTTATTACCCACGTGTATCTTAAAAAAAAATTAAAGAATATTTGGGAACTCACTTGACCACTTGGAGGTTGTGGTTTGAGGGATAACATGAGGGTAAATCTCTTTGCTTTTGAGCTTCCTGAATATAACTAAAATATGATGCAGTAAAGAAAAATGCTTTCCTTCAGCAATGCATCCTAATTCAGTGTGACCTTTAAATTTCATTTTACATATCATCTGGAAGACAAAGATTTCTATTTCATCATCAAAACATCCAAAATAAATTTTCACCACTGAAAAAGCAATAAAGACCCATAGTGAAGTATCAATACATCACGTGAAGCATTAATACCACTTTACAATGCCTTGGTAAGGCCACACTTGGAATACTGCATCCAGTTTTGGTCACCACGATGTAAAAAAGATGTTGAGACTCTGGAAAGAGTACAGAGAAGAGCAACAAAGATGATTAGGGGACTGGAGGCTAAAACATATAAGGAAAGGTTGCTGTAATTGTGTATGTCTAGTTTAATGAAGAGAAGGACGAGGGGGGACATGATAGCAGTGTTCCAATATCTCAGGGGTTGCCACAAAGAAGAGGGAGTCAAGCTATTCTCCAAAGCAATTGAAGGCAGGACAAGAAGCAGTGGATGGAAACTAGTCAAGGAGAGAAGCAACCTAGAACTAAGGAGAAACTTCATGACAGTTAGAACAATTAACCAGTGGAACAACCTGCCTCCAGAAGCTGTGAATGCTCAAACACTGGAAGTTTTTAAGAAGAGACTGGACAGCCACTTGTCCAAAATGGTACAGGGTTTCCTGTCTGAGCAGGGGGTTGGACTAGATGTCCTCCAAGGTACCTTCCAACTTTATTATTATTGTTATTATTATTATTATTATTATTATTATTATTATTATTATTATTATTATTAGTAGTAGTAGTAGTAGTAGTAGTAGTAGCAGTAGCAGTAGTAGTAGTATATGTGCTGCCAAAGCGAGCACATTATTATTATTATTTTAGTTTATTATTATTATTTTAGTGTGCTCCTCAGAAATCTTCCTTCCACCAAGAAATATGAAAAATGCATATGAGAACTACACATGCTGAGCATATCTGACTGCATGTTTATCTCCTGAACATCTGTCTCTGATGAAAAAAAATTAAATAGGACGAGGAGCTACGTCCAACTGCTTGGCTTAGGCACAATTTAGTAGCTGCTCCAGGTAAGGATGGCAGTGAGAAGTTGGGGTTGTCTGACTTCATTGGCCACCCAGTGTAGATACTTTATATCACCTGATAATATAAGTGATACATATTTGTTCCTCCTTTACTTATAAAGGTGCTATATTAATGGGCTTGGTGCATCGGTAGTCTAAGTTATAATAGGGGAACAATACATGTTTATATACTCAAGTCTATTAGGGTTGGTGGTGCTAAATTAGTTTACATTTCTTCAACCATTCAATGTGGGAAAGAAGTTGCTTCCATGATTTCTTTTAAGTGAGATGAGAAATCAGCATTATTTCAATTACAAGGTAACTGGAGACTGTTTTGTCTGTCAATATACAATCAGTTGTTTCAAATCTGAAATATCCTTGGCTTCTCTGGATGATAACTTTATTGTCACTTTGAATGTACACCAATCAGCATACATCAAAATGAAATTTCGTTGCATACAGCTCTCAAAGGGTCACCACCTCCGATATATACTCCTTGTTCGGGGCCCGCTCAAATTTCACATTGTCCATTTTAGTCTCTAGGGTGTGAACGATGGCAAACAGGACAGATGGAAATGGGGCTCCATGTGAATTAGCCCTCAAATTCGCTTGTATTCTGACAACCTCGCCTTCTTTCCTTTTTCTGATCCTGACTCTTCCACCTTTTCCTTAAAGAGGCCTTGCTTCTTTTCGCCCCTGGAGCACGCTGCCGCCGCCACCAACTCCTCCAAAAGCCTCTCTCTCTTCCTCTGGGCCTGCCAACAGCCTCATCCAGTTCCTTCGCTCCATAAGCTCCAGGTCCTCTCCTCCTCTGCCTCCTCTGGAAACAGCCCTGATTTGCAATACAATCCATCACTAGGCCAGCAGTCAGATCTTGCTGCTGGTAGAACAAATTCAAACAGCGCCAACGACTTTTAACGGTCTCACCAACAGTTCCAAAACAACTAGCAACTCGCCATGCCAGCAAAGATTGTTGGTCGTATGTTACCTTAGTTCTACCATGTTGCTCAAACACATTAAAATCTTCCTGATCATGTGGCCTATAGCCCTTACTATCCCTCCCAAAACTATTCACCTTCAAGAGCCAATGCAGCCTCAGCCATTCCAGGCGCCGCCATCTCCGTTCATCCTGGAGAAAAGATGTAAACCTGTACTGATCTAGCTGTAAATAATGAAGAAACATGTGATATGAGGAAGTGAGGGTCAGGCAACAACAGGAATCTTTAACATTTAACAACAATTTGATATGTGTCATCAATACAGAGTCCAATCTAAATGACACATAGATAGACCTTCTTCAGGTTGTGCTATCCTCAACCTGGCTCTTCAAGTCTGTCAATGGAGCAAAGGTCACGTCTCTAACTGAGTCCATCTACCTTGCTTTTGATTGCCCTCTGTTCTTCTCTCCCTCTATTTTCCCCACCATTAGAACATTCTCAAGAGAGCAGGGCCTTCATCTAATGTGTTCAAAATAGAATAATCTGAGTCAGGGTATTTGTACCTTATTAGAACTCAGGATTGATCAAGCATACTTAAAAACAACAGTACCAGAGAGAATGGAAGGAAAATTCAAAATTACAAAAACAAAGGTTTTGGGTAGGAGAAGGCAGCAAAGACAACATTTCAAACAGTATTATCAGTTTTGTGCTAGTTTGTACATTAATTATTTTTGTTTCCGTATGTACATGTATTCTTGGATCCCAATGTTCTTCCTCAATAAATCACTCAAATTCTTCAAGAGATGACTGATTTGTTAATATATTTTCAGGATCAGTAATAAATAGATCATGTCATCATTATACACTTTAAATATTTCATTATTTTTTTGTGAAGCAAAAAAGTGGAACTTATATAAGAATGTTTTGAAGTCCTGAAGCAAAAGTAACTGCTGTGGGTGATATTCATTCCCTGTGATAATTGTGAATTTGTCTTGAATGGCAGCCAAGAAATATAAAAGATGAAAAATACGGGTGTGAGTGAGTGTGAGAGAGTGAAAAAATGAGCCAAAAGGTAATAGCTTCCTCAAATAACAGCTGCTACTCTTTTGCTATTCCAAGAAACAACACAGAAGCTTTTAGATACTTCCATCATAAATCTGTGGTGCCTTCAATAAACAGACTACGAGAAAAGACTCCGTTTACAAAGATCTGGAGCAGAGTTGAATGCTGCAAAGGAAATCCACATTCCTAAGACTCTGTACAAGAGTTTCTAAAACAATAGTGTCTAAAACAAACAGTAAAATATTTTTGAACAGGCTATGTTCATGGAAAAACCTAAAAGAGACTAAACCATCATTCAGGATCCTTGTAGCTCAACAATTTGAATGGAGGCCCCTTCTAATTTCTCAGATGTTAGCAAAACTTTATGTGTTGACTATAGATTTAGAATACTAGTCTTGGTGGTTTAATATGAAACCAGAATTATGGAATGATATGAAGAATTTTCTACATTCTTAATGGAAAACATTTTTGGGCAATGGGAATTTTGTTGGGCAGCACCTTGCAAAGATTAAAAGTGCAACACAAATCACACATCCTGTTAGGGAAATCACTTACAAAAATACGGTACATTAATTTGAGAAAACAAACAAATGAGAATAGCATAAGAAAAAAAAGTAACTATTTACCAGAAGTTTCATGAGAAACTTTTTTTTTAAAGCCAACTGGGGAGAAAGCTGAAAGGATTTGAAATTGACCGATATGCCCATCCTTACAAAATAGAGCTGTACTTAGTCAAGAGCTGCCAAGGTGAGAAATCGTATATTGATTTGAAAGAACCAAGCAAATATTTTGCTGGAGGACTCTAATTATTTTTTCCAACTGGAGCAAATTACTGCTACTCACCTGTTAGATTGGGTCTATGTAGAGGTAAACAAAAATCAATTTGCTCCAAGGAAGAAGTCAATTTAGGTAAAAAGAAAAGGAAGTTTATGAATAGATGCTGAGCGTTAAAGTGTACATGACATAAAGCAGTGTATTATAATTTTACTTAGAGCACTTTTATGAAATGGTGGGGAGATCAGATTTACACTGACTCCATAAATCTAGATGGGTAAGGTAGCTATTTAACACATTGCTGTTTCTCTGACTTTAATTTTTCCTACCCAAAGCAACAGTGCGTACCAGAAACAAATGATTCTACCTACTACCAGAAGCATAGTTACTCTTAGTGTAAGTCAAAAGATGTCAAAGTCATACTATTAGTGATCCAGCCTGAGGTCATTTGTTGTTTCATGGTACCAGAGAGAAATTATCACCTTACATTTAGAATACATGGCATTCTTTACATTTAGAATACATGGTAAAAAGTAAATAGTTGTATGAAATTAACATTGTGCAATGGGGTAGAATAAACAGTTGCTAAGCTAATATACCCTTAAAATGCACAATATTGTCAGTTCGTATAAGTATTCCTTCTACACTCACCTACTTATATGTGTTGACTGTGCCCTGCTCTCTCTCTCTCTTCTGCTACCAGCTATTCTTGTCTAAAAGTTGGGACAGAATTTTCCCTCATCATTATATTACAATACACAGCTCACCAGTAGCTTTATTAAATTTGCTCACCTGCCATCACTGGTGTTCGTAGCTTTCCCATATCACAGTTAGGCTGTCATGAATTTATTTATATTAAATCTTCAAGGATTTCTGATCTATCCCCATAAGTGAAGAACTGACAACTCTTTCATCCCCATTCCAGCTGTTCATAGCAGAAACAACTTACACTCTCAAGAAAAAAGTATTGCTTGTATTACTTTAAGGAAGGACTTGCATGGAGAGGAATGTGCAGTAGTCAATAAAAAAGTGGAAAGAGGGCTTCATTAAATCTTACCCTGATCTATTTGCATTGGTAGTAGGAATCAACTGCTTAAATAAATTTACAGCAGGGATTCTGAACTCCAGCTCCCATAAGCTCCAGTTCTCATGAATATGATAAAGGATAATAGAGTGTGTAGTTCAGCAGTAACTGAAAGATTACAGGTTTCCCACTGGTAAGTTTGATATGTCTTTCTTTGTGTGTGTGTGTGTGTGTGTGTGTGTGTGTGTGTATTAAAAAAGCAAATCACAGTGTCTTTCTAGGAACAGTTATCAAATACTGTATCTTCTGAAATTAACATTTTGTTTTTCCTTTTGCTTTCTTATAGTCTAATAATTAAATATTTTTTTTAAAAAAATAAATCTTGACATTCTTTATTTTGCTTCCAAAATGTTTGCTCAAATTTTGCTCAACTTTTCCAAGAGATGTCCAAATAGTTTTCAGAGCTCCTGGTCATCATACGTGTCATTGATAGCTGAAATAGAATAATAGATGTGCCATAAACTGATATCTTGTCATGGCATTCTTTTTCTGCTCATTGGAAAATTGACCCATAAGGTACACCAAGAGGAAACATTTTTCACAAGAATTGACTGTTCATGGCTACATCATCAACAACTTCCTGCAAAATCTATTTTCAATACAATATCAGCTTTCTAAATGGCAGTATTTGCAAACATTCAGGAAACCAATGACCTTTAGACCTTCTCTTTCAACCATGCTTGTTTGGATAAATTAATCATCAGGCTGTCTCAGCTTGATGAGTCTTAAACTTACTACACTGAAGAAGAAATTTGCTTCAATATACAGTATACATTATTTATTCCCAACATTAAAACTGGACTGAGACATGAGTTTGTATAAAATACAGGCATCAGTCTATGGACTCACTTCTCCTACTGGGACAATAGATGGAAGTTATGGTCAGAAGTGCCTAGAAGCTTTGATGGGTATTGCCAGAGGGTGAGATTAACTGAGGTAGAGTCTATACCAGGGGTAGGGAACCTTGGCTATTTTATGACTTGTGAACTTCAACTCCCAGAATTCCTGAGTTAGCATGGCTGGTTCAGGAATTCTGGGTATTGAAGTCCACAAGTCATAAAAGAGCCAAGGTTGCCTACCCCTGGTCTGTACTAACTCATTCCTTCACTATCATCTTGCTCAGGGGTGTCAAACTGCCTGCCCATGGGGCAGATGTGTCACCAGGAAACCACACCCACCCCATTCCTGGCAATGGGGAAAAAGCTCCGATACGTCGCACAACATCACGTGACGATGTGAGTTTGACATGTCTGATTCTAGCTAGACTACTATGGTAGGCTCTACTTGGGGCTGCTTTTAAAGAGTACTCAGAATCTTCAATTGCTCCAATAGGTAGGATCCTCCATGTTTTCAGGCTACTGTCTTTGGAAGCATAGAACACTGGTGCTGTAGACCATGAATGGATGTCAATCACTTTCTAGGCGCTAGTTTTGCCCCATTAAAGCATTCCATGTTTAGCACCTACAGTAGATACTTGCAGGACCAGCTATGCTAGTCAATACTAGCCCATCCTGTTTGAACTAGTGGAAAACTGTTGAAAATTCCACATTTTATGCAGCTTGCAGACTGAAGCATCTAGGTGCTGCTTCTTTGTGGCAGCACAAAAAACATGGAAGAGTCTCTCTCTCTAGCTATGCTCTCCCACTCCTTCCTGAATTGTTTCAAAGGGATTTCCCCTGAGTTTATGTAGGAAGCCACCTTTTCTTTCCTTTGTCCTTTATATTGCTTACTTTTAATATGTTTGGGGGGAGGGGGATGATTATTGTTTCTATCATTTTTATTTGATAGTTTCTTTATACTTTATACATGACTCTGGATATTTTAAATTGTTCTATTTATATCCTATTTAAGCCATGAAACATCATTTTACTGAGATGGGCTAGAAATGTGTTAAATCATTTTTTTTAAAAAAAATAAATAAGGGAAAAGTGAGTTACCTGTATCAAACCTTTTTACTGCAAACAAGATTTCTTGTTTTTATTACAATATTATCACTAGAGAAATAATATGCTCTTAGCTGTAGGATTAAGGACATACTCAACATGATAAAATCAAATTAAGTAAAAGAAGTAAGGTCATGCTTATCTATATGTACTTTTTTGTTTAAGGAACAGTCTTTAATTTCATTTTCAAATGGAGGAAAGTAGGCTTTAAAGTTACTTCTACAAACTTTAGAGGAGTAAAATATGTTGTCTTATCTAATAACCTCCTGCGTAATACTCATCTCAGCTTCAGAGGAGAATTTCTGTTCAAGACCCATGTAGGAGGAGGTTAAGTTTCCATGTAATACTTATCTGAGCCTAATCATGTTCAACATATATGCTATAATGCTAATGTTATGTGTATTAAAGTGCCTGCAGACACTGATACCTGTCCAGCTTGGTACTGAGTTAATGAAAATAATGTTAATAGCTTAATAATAATAATCCAACATAAAGATGTTGTCATTCTGAAATATGTTATCCGATGAGTCTAACATAATTCTTATTTTTATGGGTGAGCTGTCAGCAAAAAAATCATTTCAAGAAATAAGACAGAACAGTATCCCCTCTGGGTGTGACTGTTAGCAGAGAACCAGACTTGTGGCAGCAACAGTAGCAAATCTGAGCTCAGAAAGAGTAATGAAAGAACAATTCCATAGTCAAAGTGAGAAGAGAATCAGTAGCAAAAAGAAAAGATAGCAATGGCATTGCACAGATCAGACCAAACTTTTTTAATCACTTTTTTTTAAGACAACAGTCCACTAATTCAAAAGGCACAAGGATGCTGGCTGAGGAATTCTGGGAGTTGAAGTCCACAAGTCATAAAAGAGCCAAGTTTGAAGACCCCTGTTTCTTTTGGAGCAGCCTTTCATATTTGTAATAGTTGGTTTCTGGGGCTAGGTTTCCTACCTCTTTTCCTATTGTTCCTGACTGTTTAATATTTCCCAAAGATATTTCTTTTTCATGGGTAAGTAGATGCTAACTTCTAATTATTGACTGAATCAATAATCCATCACAGCCATGGAGCAAGTTCTTCAGAGATCTTAAACCAGGGGTGGGGAACCTTGGTTCTTTTATGACTTGTGGACTTCAACTCCCAGAATTCCTGAGCCAGCATGGCTGAGCTTGGAAACCTCTCCCTTTCCCCTCAGCATGGCTGGATCAGCAATAGATGACTTGATTTCTGTATTCTGCAGAAAGCAGATAGATAGATAGATAGATAGATAGATAGATAGATAGATAGATAGATAGATAGACAACCTTTATTGTCATTTTTACTGTGGGCACAATGGCAAACATTAAAAATGAAATTTAGTTGCTTGCTCTCAAAGTGTGCACATACATAACACACATTTAAAGATACTATATACATTATACAACATATGTATAGACCTATACCCATTACATATAAGTAACATATTAATCATTGTCCATCTTGAATACATAACGGAAGGAGGAAGCTTTAGACTTCACAAGCTTTAGACTTGCTATAAATCTTCTGCATATAAGGGCTTATTTCTTGGCCATGCAATCAAATCAGTTGTATTAACTACTAGTAGAAGTGGACTACCTGACTAGACATCCTTGCTCTGGACTAGATGACCTCCAAGGTCCTGTCCAACTTTATTATTAATATTATTGATCATCACACAGTCAGCCAGATGTTCAGACTGGATTTGGCATTTTTGTCTACCTATCGAGTCCTTACCAAGGACCTGGAATAGGCAGATATGGATGTTTGATAGTATTATAGATATCACCTCAGGATGGAAGCAGTTCCTAGTAAGGCTGCCTTTTGCAATTGACTAATGGAGAATTTGTCAGTGCCAATGGTGTTCAAGTGGTGCTCCAGTTGTTTTGGCATTGCACCTAAGGCACATATTACTATTAGTACTACCCTTACTAAACACTCTTTTCCAACAACCCAAGAGATGGCTCTACACATGGACATCACCAGACGGTCAACACAGAAATCAGATTGACTATATGCTCTGCAGCCAAAGATGGAGAAGCTCTATACAGTCAGTAAAAACAAGACCAGGAGCTGACTGTGGCTCAGACCATGAGCTTCTTGTTGCAAAGTTTAGGCTTAAATTAAAGAAAGTAGGGAAAAGCGCTAGGCCAGTCAGGTATGAATTAAATCATATCCCTGTTGAATATACAGTAGAGGTGACAAATAGATTTAAGGAATTAGACCTGATAGACAGAGTGCCTGAAGAACTATGGACAGAGGTTCGCAACATTGTACAAGAGGTAGCAACCAAAACCATCCCAAAGAAAAAGAAATGCAAGAAAGCAAAATGGCTGTCTGAGGAAGCTTTGCAAATAGCTGAGGAAAGGAGGGAAGCGAAAGGCAAGGGAGAAAAAGAAAGATACGCCCAATTAAATGCAGAATTCCAAAGAATAGCTAGAAGAGATAAGAATGCCTTCTTAAATGAACGGTGCAAAGAAATAGAAGAAAACAATAGAATAGGGAGGACCAGAGATCTTTTCAAGAAAATTGGAGAGATGAAAGGAACGTTTCATGCAAAAATGGGCATGATAAAGGACCAAAATGGCAGGGACCTAACAGAGGCAGAAGAGATTAAGAAGAGGTGGAAAAATTACACAGAAGAACTATACAAGAATGAGCTTAACGTCCCTGATAATCACAACGAGGTGGTCACTGACCTCGAGCCAGACATCCTAGAATGTGAAGTGAAGTGGGCCTTAGGAAAGCTGAGCAACAACAAAGCTAGTGGAGGTGACAGTATTCCAGCTGAGCTATTCAAAATCTTAAAAGACGATGCAGTAAAAGTGCTACACTCAATTTGCCAGCAGATTTGGAAAACTCAACAGTGGCCACAGGATTGGAAAAGATCAGTTTACATTCCAATTCCAAAGAAAGGCAGTGCCAAAGAATGTTCAAACTATCGCACCATTGCACTCATTTCTCACGCTAGTAAAGTTATGCTTAAAATCCTACAAGCTAGACTCCAGCAGTATGTGGATCGAGAACTACCAGAGGTACAGGCAGGATTTCAAAGAGGCAGAGGAACTAGAGATCAAATTGGCAACATACGCTGGATCATGGAGAAAGCTAGAGAGTTCCAGAAAAACATCTACTTCTGCTTCATTGACTATGCTAAAGCCTTTGATTGTGTGGACCATAACAAACTGTGGCAAGTCCTTAAAGTGATAGGCATACCAAGCCATCTTATTTGTCTCTTGAGAAACCTATATGCAGGCCAAGAAGCAACAGTGAGAACTGGACACGGAACCACTGATTGGTTCAAAATTGGGAAAGGAGTCCGGCAAGGCTGTATACTGTTACCTTGCCTATTTAACTTATATGCAGAGCACATCATGAGAAAGGCAGGGCTAGATGAATCAAAAGTTGGAATTAAGATTGTCGGAATAAACATCAACAACCTAAGATATGCAGATGATACCACTCTAATGGCAGAAAGTGAAGATGAACTAAAGAGCCTCTTGTTGCGAGTGAAGAAGGAGAGTGCAAAAGTTGGGTTGAAACTTAACATTAAGAAAACCAAGATCATGGCATCCGGCCCTCTCAATTCCTGGCAAATAGATGGGGTAGAAATGGAGGTAGTGACAGATTTTATTTTCCTGGGCTCCAGGATCACTGCAGATGGGGACTGTAGCCAAGAAATTAAAAGACGCTTGCTCCTAGGGAGGAAAGCCATGTCAAATCTAGACAGCACACTAAAAAGCAGAGACATCACCCTGTCAACAAAAGTGCGTATAGTCAAGGCGATGGTCTTCCCAGTTGCAATGTATGGCAGTGAAAGCTGGACCATAAGAAAGGCTGAGCGCCAAAGAATTGAAGCCTTTGAACTATGGTGCTGGAGAAGACTCCTGCGAGTCCCTTGGACTGCAAGGTGATCAAACCGGTCAGTCCTAGAGGAGATCAACCCTGACTGCTCTTTAGAAGGCCAGATCCTGAAGCTAAAACTCAAATACTTTGGCCACCTAATGAGAAGGAAGGATTCACTGGAGAAGAGCCTAATGCTGGGAAAGATTGAGGGCAAGAGAAGAAGGGGAGGACAGAGAATGAGGTGGCTGGATGGAGTCACTGAAGCAGTAGGTGTGAGCTTAAATGGACTCCAGAAGATGGTAGAGGACAGGAAGGACTGGAAGAACATTGTCCATAGGGTTGCGATGGGTCGGACACGACTTCGCAACTAACAACAACAACAACTACCCTTACTTGCCTTTGCCACAGTCTTTCTATTTCTATTTGTAGGTCTTTGTATTTTGTTATCTTCTCCAGTTCTTTCTCGTATATTCTGCTGTCTCCAGGCACTGCCACATCCACTATCCAGACTTTTTTTGTGTTTCTCATTGACAATTGTTAAGTCTGGGGTGTTATGTTGCAGGTGCTTCTCTGTTTGAATTCTGAAGTCCCAGAGCAGTTTCAACTTTATCATTTCCTATAACTTTCTCTATTTTATGATCCCACCAGTTCTTGCTTAGAGGCAAATGATATTTTTTGCAGATCTTCCAATGCACCATTGTTGCTACTTTGTCATGCCATTGTTTGTAGTCAGTCTGTGCGATCTTATTGCAGCAGCTTACTAGGTGGCCCACTGTTTCTTCAGCTTCTTTGCATAGGCGGCACTTACTGTCTGTTGCTGTCTTCTCAATTTTGACTTTGTATGCATTTGTCCTTAAGGCTTGGTCTTGTGCAGTCAGAATTAGTCCCTCAGTCTCTTTCTTCAACTTTTCTGCTCTTAGCCATTGCCAGGTCTTGTTATTATCTGCTTTCCCAGCTATTTTTCTAATGTACTGGACATGTAGTGCCTTGTCTTTCCATGCCTCTATTCTGTTCTTCATTTGGTCTTTCTTGTAGGCCACTTTGGTCTCTCCAGTAGTCAGTAAGCCTTCCTGATATACTAATTTCAGTGCATCTTCATCATTGTCCTTCAGATATTCTTCCAAAGCCATTTTTTCTTCTTCAACCATCTGATGTACTTGCAGCATTCCACGTCCACCTATTTGCCTTGGTAGACAGAGATGATGATGATGATGATGATGATGATGATGATGATGATGATGATTATTATTATTATTGTTGTTATTGTTGTTGTTGTTGTTGTTGTTGTTGTTGTTGTCAGCATGTAAGGAAAAGTAGATGGTGGCCCAGAAGAGGAAGTTGGACTAGGAAGAGGAGTAGCAAAAAAGTATACAAACATCTCTACTGTGGGTTCTCCCAAGGCAGAAGAAGGAAAAAAGTGAACAAGAAAGACTTGGTAGCCAGCACAGCATGAATGAAGACCCCGTCCTCTGATAAACAGGAAGGCTATTGAGGATTATGATCTACAAGGATAGAAAGCATAGGGCTGTTCTCCCTATGGCTGATTTTCCCTGCACCTTGAGGCATGCTAAGAGTTCAGGAGCATTGATTGGTAATTCAGCCAACGCAGCTAGAGAGAAGCTGGATGTTTCACTTGTGAAGAAATAGCCCAGTGAATTGAAGGTTTGAAGAAGCTGAGAGAAGTGGATTGCAGGTCTAGCCTCAATGAAAGGAGCAAGCAGGGAGTGGAAAAAGAATTGCTAGGTGAGACTTTATGCAAAAAAACTGTTACAAAAAGCACATTTGTCAAGGAGAGAGTGTGAAGTTGGATCATTTAAGTATATATGTTGGGGAAAGAAAAAAGCAGGAAGATTACAGTGAATTCAATAGCTAAGAGATGTTTGACATTTCCATTTTATTTGTGCAAAACATGCCATGCATCCTTATGCAGTTCCCTACTGAAATGAATAAAGCTGTAAATAATCTACAACTGGAGGCAGAGAAAAATAGTCATACTCACTGATGGTAGGAGGCTTCCAAGCAAGCTTGGTTAAAATAACTCCCACTGGAGTTAAAAGAGATCCTGTTTAGGAGATTCTCTTGAGAACTGGTTCTCAACTCACTCCATGCCACAGAAGGGGCTATATCTTTAATATAGCAACTTCTCTCTTAGTGTTAGGTCTTTGCATGTGATATTGGATTTCTGTAAGAATTTAGCTATGCTTGGTTTGATGTTTGACAGCCAGATTGATCATTCTGCCACATGTCTGAGTCACTTGGTTGGTTTGAATATGTATGTATTCAAAAGTATGTGAATGTAACTTGTCAGAAATTTTTGTTATGAATTTTTTTTTCATAAATAAGAAAAAGCTTAGCTGCAATTACTATATTACCATAGCTGTCTAATCGACGGGCGGTCTTGTCGATACCACCTGGGATGAGTTTGATTCTGTAACTCCGGAGGAAGTGGACAGGATCATGGGGAGGCTGAGTACCACCACATGTTTATTGGACCCATGCCCTTCCTGGCTGGTTTATGCAGCCCGGGAGAGGACACACAGCTGGTTCCAGGCAGTTATATCAGCTTCTTTGAACGAGGGTAGCTTCCCCGCCGTCTTGAAAGAGGCGGTGGTGATGCCCCTCCTCAAGAAGCCTGCCTTGGACCCAGCTGTATTGAATAACTTCCGTCCTGTCTCCAACCTTCGCTTTCTTGCGAAGGTTGTTGAGAGTGTGGTGGCACATCAGCTCCCTCTGGTCCTGGATGAAGCGGATTATCTAGACCCGTACCAATCGGGTTTCAGGCCCGGGCACAGCACGGAGACGGCATTGGTCACACTGGTGAATGATCTCTGGAGGGCTCGGGACAGGGGATATTCCTCTGTCCTAGTCCTATTAGACCTCTCAGCGGCTTTCGATACCATCGACCATGGTATCTTGCTGCGGCGTCTCAGGGGATTGGGAGTGGGAGGCACGGTCTTACAGTGGTTCTCCTCCTATCTCCAGGGACGTTCGCAGTCGGTGTTGGCAGGGGGGCAGAGGTCGACCGTGAGGTCTCTCGTTTGTGGAGTTCCTCAGGGGTCGGTCCTCTCGCCTCTCCTGTTCAACATCTACATGAAACCGCTGGGTAAGATCATTCGTGGTTTTGGAGTTGGGTATCATCAGTATGCTGATGATACCCAACTTTTCCTTTTGACCCCAAACCACCCCAGTGATGCCCTCAACATGATGTCCCGTTGCCTGGAGGCGGTTCGGGTCTGGATGGGGAGGAACAGACTTCAACTCAACCCCGACAAGACTGAGTGGCTTTGCATACCTTCATCCCGGGTTTATTCGTATATTCCACCTCTTGCTATGGGGGGTGAACTATTACCCCCCGTAGATAGGGCTCGCAACTTGGGAGTCCTCCTAGATTCACGGCTCACCTTGGAAGACCATATAGGAGCTGTGACTAGGGGGGCTTTCGCCCAGGTTCGCCTGGTGCGCCAGTTGTGGCCCTATCTTAGCTGGGATGATTTATGCACGGTCACTCATGCGCTCGTGGCCTCTCGTCTGGACTACTGCAACACTCTCTACATGGGGCTGCCCTTGAGGACCACCCGGAAGCTCAAACTGGTACAGAATGCAGCCGCGAGAGTTGTGTTGGGAGTCTCCCGATACTCCCACGTTACACCTTTGCTCCGTGAGCTGCATTGGTTACCAGTTGCCTTCCGGGTGAGATTCAAGGTACTAGTAATGGTGTTCAAAGCTCTCCATGGCATGGGGCCGGAGTACCTCAGGGAACATCTGCTGCCGGCATCAAGCTCCCTGCGCCCTGTGCGTTCCCACAGAGAGGGCCTCCTCAGGGTGCCACCGATCAGAGAATGTCGATTGGTGGCCCCCAGGGGGAGATCCTTCTCTGTGGGCGCTCCGGAGCTGTGGAATCAGTTACCGGTAGAGCTCCGGATGGCGCCCGATCTTCGCTCCTTTCGTCGCGATCTCAAGACGTTTTTGTTTGTACAAGCTGGCCTAGCCTGATGGGGATTGGTGGGGTTTTTTATTTTTTGTATTCTTAATTTTATCTTTGGGGTTTTATAATTGTATATCAATTGTTTTAAACTTGGGCAATCATTTAATTTCTTTTTAATGTTTGTATTTTGTATTCTACTTTTGCCCTGTGAACTGCCCTGAGTCCTCAGGGAGAAGGGCGGTATAGTAATATTATTAAATTAAATTAAATTAAATTAAGTACTCACTAGCATAATTAGATAAATATTGATCCATGCCTGGTTCCACAAGTGTGTGTGTGTGTGTGTGTGTTTGTGTGTTGGGAGGTCAAATTTGCCCAGCAAAACAACAACAGTCTAAAGAAAGATGTCAAGGTCCACAGCTGATGAAGTAAGAGGTATAGCTACCACATCTCCTTAAATGCATGAAGAGGATGGCTAGGAATTCGGTAATGCAAAAACTATTTAACGGACAGCTGAATCTGACTGCTTGTCTGACTCAGACATATCTGCCTGCTTAGACTTTGAAGTCTTGTATCAATTCTGTATTTGCTTTTTTGTAAAACACCAATGTCACTGCTAACACTGTTGTGTTTGGAGAAGTGAGTCAGATCCATGCTGAGGGTAGGTGGAAGGGACTTGCAATACATGTACATGGAGCCCCAGGAAATGGGCCAAGCTGTAAGGTACTCTTTGGCCTCAGTCAGTTTGGATTAATATTTACTTTTCTCTCAACTTGATAATAGCAGAAAAGCATATGTTTTATTGAGGTGAAAATGTCTTACAATTTGTCATTCCTCGTGCTTCCTAACTGACCAGGTGGGATTGGATTTTGTATCCAGCAGAATGGCTGGCAATGCACAGAATTTGGATTTCGGTCTGAAGCTGCACCTGGTGAAATAATAAAATTGTGGGCAATATATTTCCACTTTAGTAAAAAAATTTGTCATCTTGTGTCTTATTGACATACTTTGTCTCCCTCCCCAATGCTGTCTTAACGCTGTTGAGCAAAATTAAATTTTCTATTGATGGCTACTCTTGTAAAAGGGTGGAGAAAAGCAATCATTGCCAGGAAAAATAAGGAAGAAAAATCATGATTGTGGCAGTTCCTTGGATTTTCTTCAAACTCTGGCTTTGAAATGAGTTACTTCCATGAAAGAGCAAGGAGTACAATCATGGTCTGTCAGACAGATCTCCAGCTGAGGTTTCCTCAGGGAATATTGGAACTGGAAGTATGAAAAACTTAATTCACTGTTACACCTCATTAACAAGAAAGCAGTTCTTGTTTCTCAGTTGCTTTCATTCTGAAAGTTGACACATTAATGCCTATGGCTAGAATGGAAAATCTTCCACTTAATCCACATTTAGTATTGTTTGTCTTCTGATAGTACAATTCAGGGAGAGATTTGATACTTCAGACAGAAAGTAAGTTTTCACAGAAAGATATACTGCAACAAATTTAATAAATAAATAAATAAATAACATCTGCCCACCATCAGCCACAACAACCCTTAAATTACACTGCACATGGTCACTGGTACATCACAAGAATAGAGCTTCCTTATTATTATAATCAGAGATTCTTCCCCAAACCATAATTTGGGTAAAATACATTTTATATGTACATATACATAGGTTAAAATAATGTCTTGTGGAAGTTGAAACCTTCTCCACAACCCCACTCATGAAGTCCCCATCCCATTTGTATTGAAGGCACTGTTTAAGGCAATTCTGGGTTGACAGTTCAGCTGGTGACATCAGCAATCCTGGGGGATACCTGTGAGGGCTCATTTCATGTCCCCATCAAGGAGTTGGAGCGAATGATGGGAACTCACCTCACCACGGAGCTGAGCCACTGTGCTCCTCTCTCATGGAGGAATGGAATTTCTGGTACCTCTTTAAGATCCATGGTTACCAGATATCTGGCAAAAGGAGTACATATCTTCCTTTATATTGTCATGTCTTAAAACCGAACTACACACTCTCACTAACGTACTAACAGCCAACAGATTCCAAAGAAACATGATTACCAACTTAATCCAAAAAGTGACACCCACAAAAATCCAGAGAACAAGAAAATGGCAAAGCCCTCCTCCCATACTTAAAAGGGATCACAGACAGAATCAGCAAGATCCTCTACAAACACAACATCAAAACAGCATTCTGCACAGATAGAAAAATATCCACCATCCTAAGAAACCCCAAAGACATAATTGAGATAAAAAACCAAGGAGTATACGAAATCCCATGCCCCACCTGCCCCACCACATACATCGGACAGACCAACAGAAGAATAAGTGCACACATTGAAGAGCACAGGAACTCAGTCAGAAAGGGAGAACAAACTTCATCCCTGTTCCAACACTTTAAAGCCACTGGACATGAAATTGATTTTAAAAAAACCCAGAACTATTGCCAAAATTGAACACTTTAACAACAGAATAATCAGAGAAGCCATCGAGATAGAAAAACACCCCCACATCATGAATAAACGAGATGATACCTCTCACCTACCAGCCATTTGGAAACCCGCCTTGATTGACAGACGAGTCCCAACCACCAAGAATGATACCAGACCCAAACTCATGATAACATCACATGACATCACCACCACACTACCATCCAAAAAGCAAATCCGAACCCACAACGATAATGACACACAACCACAAAACAGAAACCTAACTACAGCTGCAACATCAGCCACTTTAAACCCCTCCAAACCACACAATAAGCAAACTGACACCCACTATAAAAACATGGCACCACCATAAACACGGAGCCTAACAAAAGCAGCACAACTCACCAGTTCAGGTCTAAGGCTGGCAGCTGAGACCAGCCCATCCACTTAAAACACATCCCCACCCAATCAGAACACAGCCCCCATTCAAAACACACTCCCATCCAATCAGAACACAGCTAAGCCCCCACCCAATCAGAGCACACCTCCACCCCATCAGAACACAGCCAAGCCTCCACCCACAGAACACCCCCCTCTGGCAGTTTAAAAAAGGGAAAAAAAACAGCCACTATCACACACTTCTCCCAGAAGAAGGAAGCTGAAATGACCAGCCTGAGGATGACGGATGAGATTTCATCGAAACAGCCCCCAACAGACTTGTACCACTGCTCAAAAAGCTGAAGCCTTTTGCCTCCTAACAGGCTTTAGGACATTTCTGCAATTGAAAAATCAGTCTTTTTGGTATTGGAAAAAATAATTTCATGTGCTTATAGGCCTAAATCCTCCCTCCCTCTCCCTCTCCCTCTCTCTTTCTCTTTCTCTCTCTCTCTCTCTTTTTCTCTCTCTCTCTCTGAAAAAAGAGTGCTTTAAGGAGGCACTCATTGAAGTTAAAGCAATGACATTTTTCCCCCTAAACTCAGATGCCAGAAAGGAGTTGCAGCAAAGTACTTTGCTCAAAGTTGAACTATGTGTTCCAAATCATTTTTGAAGCATGCCAGTCTAGCAATTAAATAGTTAATAATACTTTACATAGTAAAAACCAGTTTGGTGTACTGTTAAAGCATCAGGCTAGAAACAGTGAAACTATGAGTTTTAGGCACAGACCCAGCTGAACGACCTTGAGCCAGACACCCTGTCTCAATCCTAGGAAGTAGTCAATGGCAAGCCACTTCTGAAAAGTCTTGCCTGGAAAACTACACAGACTTATCCAGGCATCCCCAAGAATCAGACATGGTTGATTGGAAGAAAAATAAATGCTTTAGATATGTATGAAAGACAGATAGCAGGAGTGTCAGTGGCCTGTAATTATTAAGGAATTATTATTTAATTCCATCCTAAGTCAAAGAAACTCTGAGGACGACTTTGGGCCAGTCACTCTCCTTCACAAGACAACTGATGAGGGGTAAATTGGAGGAAAGGGTATAGGCTATTGTACTGAAAAAAAGATGGAATGCAAGTCTCACAAATAGTATCTCCCTATATTACCAGTACATAGGAGCAATGGACATGTGCAGAAGCCTTGCTTCTTCCTGATGGTCTTGCATGCCTGGGAGATCTTTAGCACAAGCATCTGAAAAATATATTGGAAAATATAATAGGAAGTTTTTGATGCATAAACTAGCATAAATTAGCTCAGATACCACCCAGAAATTAGGTAGTTTCAGGGCCTAGACATTTTCCTTTCTCTAGGGTTTATAAGATTCTTGCCTGGCCTCAGAAAGCATAGTCACCCCAAAACATGAACATAAAAAAATTCAAAGTAATATTAAAATATGGGTTGCGAGTTATGGGTTGGCACTCTCATGAAATTGTGTTTTTGGATTAATTGATTATAATAACTTTAATCATTTTTTATTTTATCTGTGTTAATGTTGTCTTTTGTTGTTTTCATTTGTAAACTGTCTGGTCATACAAAGAAGAAAGAAAGAAAGAAAGAAAGAAAGAAAGAAAGAAAGAAAGAAAGAAAGAAAGGAAGGAAGGAAGGAAGGAAGGAAGGAAGGAAGGAAGGAAGGAAGGAAGGAAGGAAGGAAGGGAAAGAAAGAAGGAAGAAAGAAGGAAGAAAGAAGGAAGAAAGAAAGAAGGAAGGAAGGAAGAAAGAAAGAAAGAAAGAAAGAAAGAAAGAAAGAAAGAAATATTAGCACTAAAATTACATAATAATTAAAACCAGGTGAAAATTATGCAGATTTATAGTTTTCCTATACCCCCAGTAGAGAGCAGGGTGAGCATAACTCCCAAAGGTGAGCATTCAATCTCCTGGGGCTATATTGCTCTATGCAGAAGAGTCTGACAGCTGGCAAGACAAAAATGAGATAATCTGGATGACAGTAAATCATGTCAAATATCAATCAGAACAATCTCATGGTGTTCAGCAATTTTTGAGATAGGAGTGGCAGTGTCCTTTCCTCAGCTAAATATGAATCTCCTTTTGTTATTGCCTATAAAAGACAACATGAGCACTCCTTGTTGTAAAAAAGCACTCAGGGATGCTTTCATATTATATCACAAATCTACTCAACTTGGAATACCCTATAGCTGATTCGAATGTTATAACCCCAATGTGAAGCATTATTTCTGGAGCCACTCCAAGAGGCAAAGGTAACATTTAAAATCTCCTTGCAATGAGACAATTAGAGCGATTCAAAGAGTAGGGACAAATAAAAAGGTCTTCTCAGTTATCTGAAAATGGATAGGTCATGTACAATGAGACTCAGCTAATAATTCAGTATGCATGTCAGGACATTCTAGAATGGGGAAGTGACCAGTCAGCATTTCAAACCCTTTATAAGACATAAAGTACCTGGACATGTTTAAAAATATAAAGGTTAACTATATAAGGCAAAAGCATACATTAAATCAATAAGAAATTAACACTGTCCATGCATATTTATAAGTACAGGCAAGAATGCTGTAGCTGTTCTTGCCAGACATATTGCTGCTGAATATTTCTTTTTTCCCTTATCTGTTGGTCTTCTCTACTCACCTGACACAGAATCGTTATTCCACAAAAGAGAACTATCACAAGTACTGAATATTTACTTCTATAAATACATGCCAGGAATAGATTTGAAAATATTCTAAAAATATGCATGTGGACAGACAGCTGATGTATACGCAAAAAAAGTAGCTGGGCATGTATGTAATTTGCTTCATTGGAGGAAGAAACATGAACAATCTTCAATATGCTAATGATACAACTTTCATCTCAGAAACCAAGGAGGGCCTAGAATATCTGATCAAGAAAATCAAAGTGGGCTAATGCCTCCTTAAGTAACACCAGCTGCCTGCAATTAGTGCAGGTTCGCATCCCACCAAGCTCAAGGTTGACTCAGCCTTCCATCCTTCTGAGGTACGTAAAATGAGGACCCAGATTGTTGGGGGCAATAAGCTGACTTTGTAATAATGCCGCTTGGGGGGGGAAGCCCTAATAAGCAGGCATATACATAGAATGAAGGCTATTGCTAAGCACATTGATTTGTGCTTAGATTGTAAGCCACCCTAAGTCTTCGGAGAAGGGCGGGATATAAATGGGATTAAAATAAAAAAATAAAAAAAAATAAAAAGTAGAGAGAGAATTCTGAAGATTAAAATGACCAGGCTTATGACCACTGCAAGGAATGTAAACATCAAAATAGACATTGACAGTGAAGAGATAGAATGAGTGGGGGGAAAATGACTTTCCTAAGATTGCAGATCACTCAGAGAATTTAATTTAATTTAATTTAATTTAATTTAATTTAATTTAATTTATATACCGCCCTTTCCCGAAGGACTCAGGGCGGTTTACAGGGTATTTAAAATCCAAATAGTACAAAATACAAAAGTTAAAAAATCAATTAAAAAAGATTAAATTATCCCATCTTGGGCAAAAAAAATATAGAATAGAATAGAATAGAATAGAATAGAATAGAATAGAATAGAATAGAATAGAATAGAATAGAATAGAATAGAATAGAATAGAATAGAATAGAATAGAATAGAATAATAACTTTATTGTCACTTTGAATGTACACTAATCGGCATACATTAAAATGAAATTTTGTTGCATACAGCTCTCAAAGGGTCACAACTTCCAATATACACTACATAAATATGACAAAAATAAATAAATACAGAATTATGCATATACCCACTTATATGACACAGAGAAACAACAGTCTAGTTCGGGTTATGTATAGTACATGTGCATGGTGAGAAAAATGGATGGCATAGGGAACAAAGCTATTACAGAATCAGGTAGTCCTGCTAGAAATACTTCAAAACTTCCTCCTAGAGGGGAGCAATATAAACAGAACTAAAGTGGATGTGTGGGGTCTCTAACAATGCTTTGAGCTCTAAGCATATACCACCTATAAGCAGCACGCTGAATACCAGGGAGCGAGCTTCCTATGATCTTCTCAGCTGTCGTTATCATTGTGCCTCTGCAAAAAGTGGCCAGGACAGAAGGAGAAAGATGTGTTATCCTCATCTGACGCAGGAAATGCAGATGCTGGTTTGCACGCTTCATTGAGGATGACGTGTGGAGAGACCAATTCAGATTGTTAGTTATTTGCACCCCCAGATACTACCTTGGACATGACTAAATGGATGACATCCTCACCAACAATAGGGAATTATAATTTGCAGCTAAATTACAAATCATTTGCATATTTTATTTTCCAAATCAGTGCCTCAAACATATAGAATAGAATTAGAATATGAACATACCATGTTTTCCCGAAAATAACACCTGGTCTTATATTTTTTTGCCTCCAAAAGAAGCACCAGGTCTTATTTTGGGGGGATACCTTACATGCTTACTTTAGGACCATTGAACCCAGGCCCCCCAGGTCCTGACACCTGTTTCATCACTGCCTGACTTCTTCTGTGGCCTCTTGCAGCCGCTTGTGATCAAATGCCATGAGGCAGATCCTGTTGGTGCCACTGCTTGCAGCAAAAGGCTGCATGGCTCATCATGCCGGTGCCACACATCATGGGAGGAGGCCATGTGACACATAGCGCTGGTGCCACCACTCATAGCAGAAGGCCACATGGTGCTTCACACTGGTGCCTCTTTTTGCAGCAGGAGACCATGCTTTTTGTCATGCTATGGCATGTGTGAGTGGTGGCACCGGCGGGATGCTCCATGTGGCCTCCTGCTGTGAGTGGTGGCACCAGCACGATGTGTCACATGGCCTCCTGCCACGAGGGGTGGCACCGGTGTGACAAGCCATGCGGCCTTTTGCCGCAAGTGGTGGCACTGGCATGAAGCACCACATGGAATTGGGCTGGGAGTGGCCGCAAGTGGCCACAGAAGAAGTTGGGCAGTGGTGTGAAAGGTGTCGGGAGCGGGGAGGCCTGGCTGCAGCAGTCCTATAGTAAGCCGATACAGGGCATGTGGGG